>NC_087206.1:69534545-69554545 GCF_015104395.2 Macrobrachium nipponense | reverse complement strand
AAAAAAAAAAAAAAAACTCGGTTCGGTTCCCACTGGGGTCCCCCAAGATTGTTAGATGGGAACAAGGGTGTAATTGCTTGATGCCACCAATATTAATGATCAGTTTAAGCATAATCAATAAAAAATACATTGGAAAAATATATATTCTTCAGCAAACGAGACGGAGCTCTCCTTTAGATTTACCAAACACACTAACACCATCTAGCATTGCTTTTGTTAGTCTATTTTTCACCTAAAATATCGTGTAGGACACAGGTCATTTACATCGCTACAAATCTGATATTTTAAAGGATCATAAGAACTCTGATCCAGAAAGGTTAATGCTTAATTTCTAATGAGGCTGTGAAAATCTTAAGTGACTTAAGTTTATTTTTTTGATATCTTAACGTAACATAAGTTTTAAAGAATAATTTTTTAAAGCTTTGTCTACCTTGAAATTTGCAAAGATATGCTTTGTTCCAGTGGAATTTTTACTAAAGCCAAACTTTTATGGCTCTAGAAATAATTTAGAAAATTTATTCCAGATTTTCTTGGAATCTAAAACCCGTCTTGACTCTGACTACGATTGACAGGAATAAAAATAAAAACTGAAGAAAAATTCAGAAGCCAGGTAACTTCGTCTCAAGCTGCGAAAAATTACTTTCCTTTCGCAAGTTTGACTTCATACAAACCAGGTAAGGATTGCTATGTAGTCAGTCAATGTAAACCAATGACTTGTTTTTTTATTCCTCCACCCCTACAGGGGCGGTACCCCTGTAGGGGTGGAGGCCCCTCCCATGCCCTGTCCCATAGGTCTTATGACCTATGGGCAGGTGCATGGGAGGTTTGGGGTAGGGCTGGTCAAATAATAACAAAGTATAAACTTTTAAGGGTCATTTTCACGAGGTTTTAAAAGTTAACGTACCTTGAGTAAGATTTCAGTTTGAAAAATTACAATATTTCTGCAGTGTTATTAAGTCTTGTAACACATTAGCTTTGTTTGCTTGACGAAACTGAGCAAGTTAACGTAAGCTGATAATTAAAAAAAAATATTACTTTAACTTTGCTAAATTTTTTATTAATCGGCAATAATTTAGTTATACTTATGCATCTGAACTTTTCAACTTTTAAAAGGGCGTTGACTTTTGGAATTTGTTAGGTTAATTTATCAGCTTGGCATATGCATTGCTTTAGATATTAATTTTCATTTATTTATTTTGTTAATTTAGATCGAAATTTTAACTTTGATGCTGCTTTAACACTAGTTAAAATTAACAGACTAAATTTAATTTAAAACTTATAAAAAAAGTTTTATTAATACGAATACAGTGAGGTGACCTGTGTTTTTACATAGTACAGACCTATGATTACTAATAATATAGTTTTGTTACTTTATTTCAATGTTAGAATTATTTAAGGCCCAAGAAATTAATACCAGAATGTTATGCTTTGACTTAACATGGTAAATTGACCCAATAAAACTTGGACGCCTTGACCATTTAAACGGTAGTTCTTTAGGTGACTTCACTTGTTAGTACTTTTGGGTACATCTGGTTCCTTGGATTACCAGTTCTTGTGGTAATCTTCCCTATCTGGTCAAAGGCTTGATTCGTGATTGGTCTGAAAAGAGAAAATTTGATCTGTTGTGAGGGTTGCGGCTGAAGTGGTTTGTTTTATAGGAGAAAATTTGATATTATGAGGGTTGCAGTTGAAGAGGCTTGTATGTAGTTTCTGTATTGGAGGTAATTTTAGCTGTTGAGGTTTGCAGTTGAAGAGGCCTAGTTTCTGGATAAGAGGAAATTAGATCTATTGTGAGGGTTGCAGCTGAAGATGCTTGTAAGTGTTTTTTTTTGCATAGAAAATTTGGTCTATTGCGAGGGTTGCAGTTGAAGTTTCTGTATTGTAGAATTTTGGATAATTGTGAGGGTTGCTGGTAAAGGGGCTTGTAAGTAGTCTTCTGTATTGGAGTAAACTGGATGTGTTTTGAGGGTTGCAGTGAAGAGGGTTATAGGTAGTCTGTATGTATTCGAGTAAGTTGGATCTATTGTGAAGGCTGGAGTTAGAGGCTTGTAAGAATTTTCTGTATTGGAGGAAATTTGATCTATTGTGAGGGCTGCAGTTGAGGAGCTTATAAGAAATATGTATTGGAGAAAATTGGATTTGTAGTGAGGGATGCAGTTGAAGTTTTTAACTTAATATGTTAAGTAAATTTGATCTATTGTGAAGGTTGCAGCTGAAACTTTGTAGAAAAAATTTGAGCAGTGGTGAAGATTGCAGTGGAAGATACTTAGGAGTGATTTGTGTATTGAGAAAAATTCTATATTGTGAATGCTTAAATTTAGTTGAAACCTAAGTTTATTGACTTTGTAAGAATCATAGATTCAAATTATATATTTTCAAGAAAATATTTCTGCCGCGGATCTTTTGATTTACAGGATGGTTCATGGAACGGTGGCTTTTGCCCCTCAGTATTTTTTTGAACGAGGTGAGAATGGAGCCTGGCGTTGCTGATGTCTTCAACTTTATTCCAAATGATGTCCTGTGTTGATGGCTCAAAATTAATACTTCAATAATTAGTATTAAATGAGGCACACGAATTATGACCTTAATTATCTTTATAGCAATTGTTAGATTGCTCGCCCTAGCTTTAAAGTAAAAAAAAAAGTAAAATATATAAAGGGTATTTTATGCTAATTGCCTGGATCAGGTAGTTAAGTGTTCATATCGCAGTGTTACCAGTTTGTGTAAATTGACATTTTTTTTTACTTTTTGAAACCAGCACTCGAACCATATGTACCGTTACTGGGTTCTATCAGTATACTTCTAGCTTTCAGATGCAAGACATTAGGATTGATACGATTTAGATATTTGTCTCTAGGTATTGTCTTGAAAAATTTGGTATAGTACGTACTGAAGATAAAATTTAAATTTTTGTTACTTAATCCTGATGACAATTAACGGATATTGAAAACTAAATATTTAGTTTTTAGTAGCTGTTCAGCATGTGGCACCAAAAACCACTTAATTTTTAGTTAAGAATTTATATGAAGGTCTATATTTTAAAGAAAATGGTCAAATGAGAGAAATGTTAAAAAAAAGAGGGGAGAGTACAGTAAAAAAAAAAAAACACTACAAGAGGTTAAAAGCAATTGCTCATTTAACATCAGAGCTAAAGAGTGGTTTGTGTGAAATTAACGCTGTAGTGAATATGGCTTCTGCCTGTATAGTAAGTGTGTTATTCACGTGTTGTATCAGTGAACTAATCCCTAAAGTAGATCATGAATGTGCCAATAGTTCAGTCATTGATTCTGATGGAAACTGAAAATGGAAGTAATCTTTTGGTACAGTTACTCTCAAGACCATTCTGATCCTTTGGTACAGTTTCTCTAAAGACCAGTCTGATTAGAGATGTGTATATTTGGTGATAGTTCACTCTTGACGTGGTTAGGAAGTCAAGTAAAGCCGTTGGTCCCGTTGCTGAATAACCACTGGTTTCATGCAACGTAAAAACCCCAAACAAACAAGACCAGTCTGATAAAACACTCCTCAGATAGCTTCTACATTAGTGTATCTGTTAAAATTACTGTTTTGCGAGCCAATGTTAAGCGTTCCGATGCAGAGGTAAAATTTCTTGGTAGTATCACTTGCTTAGTCCTAAAATGTTCTTCCGGACTTTGAAGACATTAGACAAGGTAGCATTTTCGTAAAGTGTTCTCGATATTCGATATGAGGTCACTCGCATAGGAAAATGGTGTTAAGAATATTGGAATTGGATTAAAATATTTGGTGGATGAAGGAAAATTTGACCCCATTAATAATGACGTCCTAAACAGCGTAGGAACTGAAGATAGTTGAAAGCGCCTCATTGGCGTGGTCGGTATGGTCTTTGCCTGCCACCTCTGTGGCCACGAGTTCGATTCTCGGGCATTCCATTTAGGAGTGAGATGTGTATTTCTGTTGATAAAAATTCACTCTCGACGTGGTTCGGAAGTCACTTGAAACTGTTTGTCCCGTCGCTGAATAATCACTGGTTCCATGCAACGTAAAAACTCCATACAAACAAACTGAAGATAGTTGACTGGGCACCTAGCTCACACGGCAAACTTCACCTTAACCCAGTGTTCAGAAAAATAAATAGGGTCCCTAACTTATCGGAAGTTATAAGTAGATTGTTAGCTAGTGGAACAATCCAGGTAGTTAATAAATCGAGCGACATTCCCATCAATTACCATAGTGCTAATAAAAGCAATTGCGATGGCAAGATAAAGCTTGGTCTATATGACTGTTTTGGGGGGGGGGGGGGGGGGGGGTTGATGAGTCAGTTCCTATTTATTTGAAGGAACTAAATAACGGGGGGGTTTTAAAAACTTGTGGCTTTAATCAACTTAACCCTAACTGCCATTACCTATATGGCTGGGGTGGAGCTTCAGCCTTGCCATTGTACCGCCAACTTGCACCTGCCCTAGGGCTTCAATAGCTTCCAAAATTAGTTTGGTATGTTTCATATGCTTAAATGACTATAGTTTGACATAAGACTGAGAATATAAATTTTTAATGTTCATGATGCAATAAAATGGTTTATATTCTACATTTAAAATGTGAAGCTCAAAATGAATCTAACCTTAGTCAATGCGGGCACTGCACGACAGGCAAACACTGTTCCCATAACCCGTTCCACTATACTGACCAAACAGGTTATGGAGCCAGAACGATGAATTTATTGTCTGGTAACCCCTTCTTGAAAAGAAAGGAATTATAACTGGCTGGAACAGTAAACCCGACGGGCATGCCCGCTAGTGCGGGACAAGACCTTTAAACGGAGGGAGTTCCCCGGTTCCACCGAATTGCTTGGATTTAATGAAAGTAAACCTAAGTTAATGCTAAAAGTTTTTTTTGAAAAAGATTTTTTGTTTCGCAATTTTTAACCTTTTGGTTCGAGCTATCAAATAAAAAAATAAGGTAGCCAAAATAGTTTACATGATTATGGCTATCAAATAAGATGGCCGAAGTAGATAGATGATTTATTACGAAAGTTTAAGTTACTTATTGAAGTCTGCCACTTTTTTTGAGTTTTGCATCAATGTTCTTGCGCTGACTGGGTAGGTACGTCAAGAAAGCAGGTTGGCGAGTCCTCAAGACACGCTCGAGGTCCAGAGAAAACAAAATTAAATTTTCCCACCGTTTGGTGAAATTATTGAAGTCAGAATGACATTTCTCCGTTTAAGGGAGCCTGTCCACATGATCCGGGCCCTGATCGGGCGGGACCCTCCCCTCTAACGAGCACCACCTAGAACGGGTGGGGGAAACCGTCAAATTGCCTGCTGGGTTCCTTGTAGCAAAACTCACCATTTTTGTTGGCCTGATGGCTGGGAGCCTTCGACCCTGGCCAGAAAATGTTGCGTTTAAGGCTGTAATACATTTCTTTTACTGGATGAGGCCATTTTTTGCCACCATATTCTTCTTCTTTTCTTCTTTTTCATCACACACAAAGCAAACTTATCATGCTACACACTATACTTCTTTGCGGTAGGTCGACCAATGTTTACCATACCGCAATGAAACCACCACTACTCTGCATCGTCGGGCACTCCCACCCTCTCCATCGCCTTACCCCTGTGGACCAACCATTCACTAGGGTAAGCCCCGCCAGAACTTTGCCCGTCAACCCCCCGGAGCAACGCCGATATGCCCGCTCCGTTGTGGGACTAGGCCCTTTAGATTTGTTTGGTGGATAATTTGTCAAAATGCGAAGTTTCTAAATCGTATGTTTTTCCCAACAAAATCCTGAAGTTTTAGGAGGGTCGGGGTGATCAGCAGCAGCGATGTCCTGGAAGCCGTTGCAGTTTCTTTTAATTTCTATGCCTGAAAAACTTTTTTTATTTTGCCAAATTCGTGTATTGAATCTTCAATCATGGGAAATAAAGGTGCAGAGAAGGTTGGTGTTATTCTTGCACCCGGCCGCAAATTCCCGAGTAGTATACTAATATTGCAACAGTCCCCGTTTTTTTTTGCCATATCCCCCTCTAAGAGGTCAGGTTTAGGTCTGGTTTCACGGTTGGGTTTAAGGCTATGGTAAACAGAATTTGTAAATTTCGGTGTGTGAAATTATAATGACATTATTTTTCAAAAAGATTCTAGGGTTAGTTTTTAAGATATGGCGTCCCACTTTTTTGGAGAATGGTTCGCTACTTTCTTACGGTTTGGGAATATGCCACCCGGCCCCCATCCCTAAGTATGGTATCGTTTAAGATATTTCCTTAATTTAAGATTCCCGCAATCGTCCTTAATGTCCTTCCCTGAGGAAGCCAAGCAGCCTTCTCTGAGCTCTTTGTCTCTACTTTCTGTAGGTTCTCTCTCAGACTTTTTGGCAGTTAGGTTCACCTAATGCCCACACTAATCCGTGTACTAAGTCCAATTCGTGTTAGCTAGGTAAGAGGAAAATTATAATAGTTGCATCAAAACCACCATTTTTCCATGGTTTTAAGATTCAAGTAGGATTTCTGGGACTCTACTATATCAAGCACAATAAATCTTTTCAAAATCTATGGATGAAATTCTCCCTATTAACGGCTAGCCGAAAGTAAATTTAAAGCGGATAGCCAAAAGTGCTTTGCTGATCATATCGCAAATGACGCTCAAATCAAGATGAATTGCAACCGAACATAAGTCTACCTACTCGGCTTCTGTTAAGGAATAGTACACTCAGAAGAAAACAGCTTAATAAAAAAGATGGATTATCTTCAATCATCAACAAAAGAGATAATTGCCACATAATCCAGAATCTCAGTTAGGCCCTAAATATGAATTTGTAACTTTTGTACTGAGAGTTTAGCTGCTTCGATACGGAATCGCCAGCCAATGAATAATTAACGCCTGGAGATTGGTAACATACCTTTGTAACGTTTTTGGTACAAATGTCTGCAAATACACAGATACCGGATGGAGTACTTCAGGTCTCCATGCTAAATAAAGATCGGAGGTTAAGTTGCAATGGAAGAAGTGGAGAGAGAGGAAATGGGAAAATTATCACCGTAGTGAAACAAAACTTTTTTTTGTCACTCAATAAGATTGGGTCGCCTCAGTGGGGTGATCGGTATGGTCTTCGCCAACCACCTCGGTGGCCACAAGTTCGATTCTCGGGCATTGCCATAGAGGTGGTTGAGATATGTGTATTTCTGGTGATAGAAAGTTCCGCTTCTCTGACGTGGGTTTTGGAAGTCGCATCCCAGCCGTTGGTCCCGTTGCTGGATAACCACTGGTTCCATGCAAAGTAAAAACACCATACAAACAGACAAACTCGTAAAATGGGTGTCTTCCTCGCAGTCTTTCCATAATGACTTCATTGCCGCTAAAAATGTTTTAGCTGTTTCCCGGCCAGTCCACGAAAGCCATCAGCGTAGAAGCCCACTTTTCTTATTTTCAATTTCGACAACAGCTGCGAAGAGAAAGACCGTTTAAAGTTAGAATGACCTCTATGCTGAGATAGGTTTTATGGAGGGGGGGTCGTCTTTGTTGTGGTCAGGGCTTGTGTTACGAATTATTGCACCTTAAATCGACTGTACCTCATTAAAGAAAAGGAAGCAGGATTTTTTGTTTAATTTAGTTTTCCTAGAGACAATACAGTAACTGGTGGGCGTGAGAGAGAAGAGTGACGTCTAACGCGTTCAAATACCGCTTGCCTGGTTCATTTCATTATTTTGCCTCTTTCTTGCCAAACCCCAACAGTAATCAACTGTGAAATGAAAAAACGGACTGGTGACATATATTTGTTTATATATATTATACATATATAGTATCTATATAATGATAATCTATATATTGATATATAATCTAATATCTAATATCGTAATATATATATATTATTATTTATCTTTATTATATTATTTACTTATTATATTATATTGCTTTATTATTATATATATATATATTATATTATATACATTTATTATTATTATATTATTATATATATAATATCTATAAGTATTATAATATTATAGATCTATATTATATTCTTATATATTAATTATATTCTATTCTATATATTCATATATATTATATATTATATATATCTATTATATTATATATAAGTAGTATAATATAAATATATATTAAATATATAAATCTATATTATTATATATATATTTATATTATATTATTATATTATCTATATATATATTCTATATATATATATATATATATATAATATTAATCTATATATATTATATACTTAAATTATATCTATTATCTTATATATATATAATATTTATATATATATTATATGTTTATTATAGATTTAATATATTTATCTATTATTACATATATTACTATATATAATATATATCTATATGTATTATACTATTCTATTACTATATTATATTATATATTATTATTATATATTATATTATATATATGTTATAATATATTATAATTATAATTTTTTCTATATTATATTTATTATATCGTATTATAGTATTCTGTATTATATATATATTAGTTCTTATATTATTATTATTATAAATTATATATATTATATATATATATATATATAATATATATTTTATAATTATATATTATTATATTAAATTATATTATTCATATTCTTTATATTATATAATTATTATTTATATATTATATATTATATAATTATGATATTAATTAATATTATTATATATTAATTATATTTAATATATTATTTATATATTATATAGTATATATATTAATATATTATATATATTGTATATTATTATATTATATATTATTATATTATATTTATTATTATATATTGATATCTTATTATATATATAGTCATTATATTCTAATATATATATTATATATATATTAATATATTATATATTATATATATCAGTTATTATATATATATAAATTATTGATAATCTTATATTATTATATATATATAATTATAATATATATCTATTATTCTCGGTATGATATCTATTTATATATATATATATTAGTCTAATATTATAATATATAAATATATGAATCTATTATATATATATATCTTATATATTATATATTTATATATATTATTGGTTATATTATATATATATATTATCTATAATATATTATATATATATAATGTGTATGTGTTATTGTATATGTGTAATTTGTATGTTGTATGTATATGTATAATGTATGTATAGTTGTAATATGTTATATGTATGTAATTTATGTATGTGTTGTATACTGTATCTGTAATATTTGTATATGTATGTATATGTATCTGGTATTGTCTTTCTATGTATATGTATATGTAAATGTTGTATGTATTGTTATGTATATGTCTTCTGTCTCTTTGTATAACTGTATGTTTCTACTGTCTAATGTATATGTATGGTATTCCTGTATATGTATTATGTATATTGTCTGTATATTTGTTATGTCATATGTATAATAGTATGTCTCTGTTAACTATGTATATGTATCTCTCTGTGTATGTAATCACTGTATCTGTCTATGTCTATGTATAAACTCGCTGTTTATGTTCATCGCTGATGTCTCTGTTATTCCTATATTAGTGTCTAGGCTCTGTGTCTCTCATCTGTATCGGTCTTGTAATATGTCTATGTCTCTGTAATGTATGTCATTGTTATAGTCTATTATTCTGTTATCTGACACATCTCACGTATCCACATCATTATACAACCATATACCCATATACACCATATATACATATATACACATATACAGTATACACATATTACACATATACATATAACTGTATATATATCTGTCTATAATAAGATTATATATCTCCAATAATATATATATATATTAATATATATATATATATATATATCTATAATAATATATATGTACCTACATATATCCATCATATACATATATACAATCTATATTCTAGTATCATAATCATATAGTATAACATATATATCAAATAATATATATAAATATATATAATTATATATGATATATAATATCTAATATATCTTATTTATCATATCCATATATAATATACTTATATATATATATATTATATAATATAGTAATATATAGTGATACTAATATCTTAATATATTATACTATATATAGCATATACATATATATTACATATACATATATCTGCATATATAGTATATATGACATATATATATACACATACATTTATTATATATATATATACATATATATTATATATATAATACTATACATATATACATATATATCATATGTATATCTATATATACATCTATATATATATATATACATTATAATGAATTTTTCTATACATATATATAGTATATACATATAATATATATACATCATATATATATATATATAATATTATACATATTATATAATATATAGTATATATATATATCTATATATATATACATATATATCTATATATATATATAATTATATAGAATATTATATATAAATTATCAATATACATAATATAATTATAATATACTTCTATATTAACTATAGATATACCATAATATATTATATACCATATATATATATAATACATTAATTATTATATCATACATATAGTATATATATACAATATATATATTTATATATTATAATAAGTATATATATACTATATATATAATACAATATATATATATAAGTTATAGATTATATTATATTATATATATATATTATACATATATATATAAATCTAATATATATATATATATATACAATATATATATTATATATATATAATATATATATATATATATCATAATATATATATCTATTACATATATATATAGTATATATATACATATCATATATATATACTAATATCTATATATCTACATATATATATATATAGTATACATATATACATATATAATATATATACATTATATATATTATATATACATATTAATATATACACATATAATATAATTTTACATAATAATATATATACATTATTATACGTATACATATATATATACCTATATATTAATATACCCTATTACATATATATATTATATAGTATATTATATTATCTATATAATATTATATACATATATCTATGAGTATATTATAATATATATATATACTAATATATTATATATTATGTATATACATATTATACATATACATGTATGATACATATACATATATATATATTATACATATCTATATACAACATACATATATATATAATACATAATATAAAAACTATATATCTATAATATACATCTTAGATATATATAGTTATACCTAGTAATTATATATATAATACATAATATATCATATATATACCCATATATATTAAATTATATTATATATTATATCTATATATATATTATCTATATATAATATATATCTAGTTATATAGAAATATACCTATTTAGATTATATATAGTATTATATCTATATATTATATACATATTATATATATATATACATTATATATATATATACATTATATTATATATATATTAATCTATATATATATATATATATATATATATTATATACATATATATATATATATATATTATATATATATATATATCATATATATTAATATATATACATATATATCTATATACATTATATATATCTATATACCATATATATATACTTACATACTATATTATTGTACTATATATATTAGTATATATATCTTATTAATCATATAATATATATAATACATATATATATATATATACGTATCTACATTATATAAATATATATCTATTACCATCCTAATTTATGTTATTAATCTATTAATATATACGTATATTATCTATTTATATCTATATAGTATATATATATATATAGATTATATATATACATATCTACATATACATTATTAATCATTACTACTAATAATATATCAACATATATATAATAATATACAATATTATATATATATAATACCATATATAATACTATACCTATTATTATCTACATATATTATATACCACATATACATAGATAATATTATTATATATATTATATTATATATAATATATTGACATATATACATCTATACTATATATTCTATAATATACTTATATATCTATACATTATATAGTATATACATACCTATATACTATATTGTAATATGATATAATATAATATATTATATCATCTAACATATACTATGTATATATACATTCTTATATGTCCACCATTATATGCATATATACATAATATATTGTATAATCTGGTATTATTGGTATATAGTGTATATATGTATAATAATTATCTTTATGTATATTATATATATATCTTATATATGTAGTATATATTCGTATTATGTATATATATACTTTAATATAATCATGTATATATGTAATATATAATATATTATCTAATATGTAATATCTATAACATCTAAATCCACATATATACACCATATACATATAAACACATATATAACACATATACATATACTATATATATACATATACATATAATATATACATATATATAGATAAATATATATATATAAATAGTAATATATGCTATCTATATATACATATTTATATCATTATACATATACTACATATATATCTATACATGTATATATATATTAATATATATAGCTATATAATATATATATATATAATATAGATATATTATATACGTATATATATATATTATATTTATGTATTATATATATATAATATACATATATATATATACATATATATATAATATAGATTATTAATAATAGTTAGTTATACATATATAGATATAATAATTTATACATAATAATATATAAATTATATATATACATATAATTTATAATGACATATTTATACATATATATAATATATAATATTTATTATTATAACATATATATACAGATCACATATACTATATAATATATACAATATATAATAATATACTATTATATATCAAATATATATACCATATACATATTATATATATAATACACATGTAGCCATATATCTATACCATATATACATATATATATATATCTATATATATCTTAGATATATATATATAATATCGATAGATAGACATTATATACTATATATATTTATTTAATATATAATAAATAGATATTATACATAACTATTACATATACCATATATTATTATTACATATATTATAATCCACATATATACAACATCTAATATACATATATACATATATACATATAATATATACAATTTACATTTATATATTTATATATTGTATCTATGTAATATATGTGTAATATGTGTTAATGTTATATGTATATGTTAGCTATGTAATATTTATATGTATATATATATATGTCTATGTATTATATGTTATATGTATATATGTGATATGTTATATATGTATATATGTATATATGTTCTATATGTATATATGGTATATATGTATAATATGGTATATTATATTGTCTATATATATGTATATTATATATGTATATATATTATATTATGTAATTATATAGATATATATGTATGTGTATATATGTATGTGGTTAATATATGGTATGTGTATCTATTGTATGTGTATATATGTATTTATGAATATATATATGTAATATATATATATATGTGAAAAAAAAAAAAAAAAAAAAAAAAAAAAAATATTATATATGTATTGAATATCATATTATATGTAATTATATATATTCTATATAATTATATGTATATATATATATTATTTATGTGTTATATATGTTAATATGTAATATGTATATATGTATATGTTATTCTATATATATATGTTATATGTATATATTGTTATAATGGTATATATATTATATATGTCTATGTATATATTATAATATGTATATATATATATGTATTATAATATATATGTATAATTATATATATGTATATATATATATTTGTATATATATATGGTCTATTATTAATGATATATCTATATATTGGTATATATAATTATAATATGTATTTAGTATATATATTCTATATATGTATATAATATATATAATGTATGTATATATTATAATATGTATATGTATATTATATATGTTATATTATTATATATATATTATAATATGTATTTATATATATATGTATATAGTATTGTTAATATAATATAATATGTATATGGTAATATATATTATTGTTTATATTACTATGTATGTATGGTATATTATATAATCTGTTAATATGTTTGTTATGTATATATTATATATGTAATACTATAATATATTTGTTATATATAATATATACTGTAATGTGGTATTATATAAATGTTATATATAATATAATTATATATCTATATGTATTTGTATATATTAGGTATCTATATAGATATACTATAATAATATAATATATATATATGATTATTATGTATATATAGTTGTGGTAATATATAATGTGTGTAGTATATTATAAGGTGTGTATATATTATATATATTGTTGTATATATATATATGTTGTTATATATATGTTGGTATATAATATATTGTTGGTATATATATATGTGTATATATATATTATTGTGTATATTTATATATGTATGTTTATATATTCTATGTGTTTAATATATGATATATTGTGTGTATTACTTTATCTAATTTGTAGAACTGTATATATTCTGTGTGTAATATCTCTCTATGTGGTATATCTATCTCTCTGTGTTTATAATATATATAGTGTGTTATATATTATTGTGTATATATATCATCTGTGTGGATTTCTATATCTATTATGTGTGTGTCTATATATATATATTCTATGTGTCCTATAATATATTATATATGTTTTGTGTTAATATATATATATTATATGTGTGTCTATGAATGTATATATATATGTAATGGTATTTATTATATATATGCTATGTGTTATATATTTATATCTAATATATATGTTCTATATTTATTATATATATTATGTGTGTGTGTGTGTGTATTCTTTTGTTTAAAAAAAGCTACCATGTTTTTTCTAGTGCTAAAGTTGTTTTCTTAAACGAATACCAGAAAGCTCTTGTCGGTTTTATTGCCAAGTAAATGTTGATTTCGTAACTTTCCTATGGCATTCATGCGATTAGATTATCGACTTCTCGATACCCGTCATTTCTTCCAGCGAGGTGGAGCAGCGAATCATTTGATGTTTTAATTGGATGCTGTGGTTCCTGATTCACCTTTAATGATTTTATCCGCATGTCTAATGAGGTCTTTGAAGCATCATCTTCGCGAGGAAATTATTTTGTATCCTCTAATGAGGGACCAGTAAATGAAAAAAGTAATTTCTTTGCCAAAGACGATGTCTTGGACATATCGTGGCACTGGAGCCAATGAATCATTTTCTGTTCAATGAATTTACCTTTATATTACTAGAAGACTTTATCGATTCGTTATTTCAGTAACGAAAAATCTCCGTAAGGGGGTAGTGCCGTCGGTTGACCTCATGCGGTGCACTGTAGGCAATACTTAAGGTTCTTTGCAGCATGCCTTAGACCCCTAGCTGCAACCACTTTCGTTCCTTTTACTGTACCTCCTTTCATATTCTCTTTCTTCCATATTACTCTCCACCCTCTGCTAATACTTGATTCATAGTGCTACTGCTTTGAGGTTCTCCTCCTGTTACACCTTTCAAACCTTTTACTGTCAAATTCCATTTCAGCACTAAATGACCTCTTAGGTCAAAGTGCTTGGCCTTTGGCCTGAATTCTATATTCAACTCAACTCTTACTCACTTTACTTTACTTTATCTTCCCGCCACTGGCCAGTGGCATAATTAGGCTGATCCACTTCCTCTCCAACCGTCTATCCTGAGCCATTTCCCTCGCTTCCTCTAGGTTCTGAATTTCATCTTCAAGATCTCTGACAATTATGTCTATCCACCTCTTTCTTGGCCTTCCCAGCCGTCTACTTCCTCAACTCAACTCAGTAGTGAAAAATCCAGATTAATCATCTGTTATTAAGGCCCTGTCAACACGGTCGAGCTTTGCTTCAACGAACTCTGTTCGATGTGACGTCAGAAGCAGAGAAACAGCCAATAAGGTTCTGACTTTGCCCGCTAGTGACGTCACATCGAGCAAAGTTCGTCGGGCAAAGCTCGATGGTGTGGACGGGGTTTTATACTACGAAATGGATACAATCTTTTTTGCAGTACTAGGTCCCACATAAAACACTTTTTGTATTGTTGAAAACGCTGATCTGTTTATACACGCCTGAAAACTTGGCTCGTTTTAGAGACTAGAATTCCGTCCAGAAAATTAGTGTTAAAAAATAGAATGACCCATTCATTCGTTTTCGTTACAACCGTTTAAACATCAACTGTGCATGTGATGTCTAGGCCAGTCCCATACGACGCTCCTGATTAGCTGTTGATAAGCCAATCACAGGGCTGGAAACTCTCAGTATCTCTCGAGAGTGCACATTGGCAGGATGTATGTTCCACCTCCCATGGGGGATACTTTTGAATGACGCACCCCTCAGGAGAGGTGAACATACATCCTGCCTATGTGAACTCTCTTGAGAGAGACTGAGAGTTTCCAGCCCTGTAACTGGCTTATCAACAGCCAATCAGGAGCGTCGTAAGGGACGGGCCCAGACATCAGTTGCACGGTTGATGTTAATCTAGTAACGAGAGCAGTGACGATTGTTCTGAGTCTTAATTTTTAGTCGATTTTCTTGGCAATTCATTTGCGTATTAAGTTCCCGGGTTACGTACTCACTACTGTTCTAATTGAGGACTTTGTGTCTGCTTTGCTAAAAGCGTTATTTATTTGTATAAAATGAGTGAATGTCAATATGAAATACGAACTCTTAGCTTTAATTGAGGAATTTGTGACTGCTTCGTTAAAGCATTATTTATTAAAAAAATTAATAAAATTTAAAAATGAAATGCGAACTTGTAGCTGGAGGAAGCGTTTAGATTCCTACAAATACTAAGATCGCTCGAGAAATGATCGTAGCAACAAGGCTTAATTATAATATGAGAATAGTATCATTATTCCTCTCTTGACAAGCGTCTGATGTCAAGGGATGCTAAGAACTTCCACTTGTAAATTAATTCCGTAAAGGAATCTTCTTATGCTAATGAGATGTTTCGCTTCTAATTTGTTTCAGAGAGAGAGAGAGAGAGAGAGAGAGAGAGAGAGAGAGAGAGAGAGAGAGAGAGATTCCCGAAATAAGAAAAATTTCTTTTGAATGTGGTGATGCAGAAAAAGAGAGATAGATTCCCGAAATAAGAAAATTATTTCCTGAACCTGATGATGTGGTCTTGAGGATTCCCTACAGATGCGTCTGGCTTGGCTCCGTCTTATGTCTGAAGAATAGTGGAGGTCGATCCATTCTCGAGCTCTTGATTACTCCTGTTTGATGGTGGTAAGTGATCTCTTGCTTTTATAGTTTTGCATTGAGTTGCTTATCTAATTAACATATTGGTATGTTGAAACCACTGTCTAATTCAACACTTGAATAGATTGTTTTTGTGAGGTGTCAGTTAATGTACGTAATAGAACAGTATGAAAGTAAAAATTATGATACATGACACTTGGAGGGCTATGCAATATACTCATAGTTAACAATAGCCATAACCATACTTGAAGAAACATGGAACTGACACCTGAATTCCATCCCGATCAAATAATCCTATTTTCCTTTTAGAAGCGAGGTTATATATTGTTATATTTCTTTTGTGCCTGCTTCCGATGAAACGCCGAAATGGAATTAATTCCCCGATGACTCTTATCCAGGGTTGGGTGATTTTTTTTTTTCTAAATCTGTGATTTATTTAATTTTTTTATTCATTTGATTTTTTTTGTTTATTTTGTTTTCTTGACTTGTTAGATGTTTTGTCAATCCTTTTTTTCCCTCAAAATGTATTTTATGACCGAATTACTATTGATCTTTTAGGTTTCCAGTTCTTTATATCAAAATAAGTAGATGCAGCACAGTTATGCTCAAGTTTTTAATTAACCTCCAAACCATATTTTTCAGTTTGTATGCTTTCAAATTAAAAAAAAATAAAACAGTAAAAAATACAACAAATTATGATTTAATAATTTAATCACGTGATTAAATCAGTTTGATTTAATCATTGCCAACCCTGGAATCTTATCTGTAGGACGATCAAGCGAAAATGATTACAGTGATCCAAGATCAAAGGGGACTTGTCAAAAGGAATGAGCTTTTATCAACTTTCCCCGAATTAATAAACTCCGATGGCTACGTCAGGTTGCCATGGGATTTCATTGAAGGGGAGACGCGAAAAACCATTTCAAATATCGTTTGAGTACGACTGCCTCACAAAAAAAAAAAAAAAAAAAAAAAATTCTAAAGCAAAAATTTAAAAAAAAAAAGATATCGGTACGCGGATTTACTGGATCGTGATTATATCTGAAGTGAGACTGATCGTTTTCATAGGGCATCAGTGGCGTGATCGATATGGTCTTGGCCTGCCACCTCGGTGGCCGCAAGTTCGATTCTCGGGCATTCCATTGAAGGGTTAGATATGTGTATTTCTCGACGTGGTCCGGAAGTCACGTAAAACCGTTGGTCCCGTTACTGAATAACCACTGGTTCCATGCAACGTAAAAACACCATACAAACAAACAACAGGGCTCAGTTACCTACGTGGCAAATCTACAAGCATTGTTTTATATCATGATTAAACAACAAAAAACTCTGAAATGATTTCCAGTGAGAGTGAAATTTCGTCTTTCTCGTATCTCTTTTGCACTACATTCGCAACTTTTCATTTGGGAAATTGTTTGTTCCTCTCGCGTGCGTAGTTAAAAGTAGTAATTACGTACATTATGAATGACCGATCTTATGATCCTTGAGATAGGGCCCAATTGCACGATGCACTGCATTGTTGCTAACGAAGAGAAGTGGTTCGGAAGTCACGTAAAGCCGTTGGTCCCGTTGCTGAATAACCACTGGTTCCATGCAACGTAAAAACACCATACAAACAAAGCATAAAAGAATCCCACAGAATCAGTCATATCCTAGAGCAGTGGTTCCCAACGCTGGGGCGACGCCCCGGGTGTGATTTGATTTTTAAAATGGGGACAATTCGAGTGTGTTTATCAAGTTAATGGCCTTTTAGGCTTCCTCCACGTGAATATAAGAATTATTGTATATCACCCACAGGGGGCATCAGGATTATAAAGGCGATTAAATGGGGCATGGCCAAACAAAGTTGGGAACCACTGTTTTATTTTCTTTATAGAAGCGTTCCGTGTGGTGCTGACATTACGCCTTCGTAAAAACTGAAGTACCTAGTGAGACTCTCTCTCTCTCTCTCTCTCTCTCTCTCTCTCTCTCTCTCTCTCTCTCGTCAGGGAGATGATGGACTTGGGAGTTATGGCGACCGAAGGGATTATCCTGCGCATTTTCGTATAGCGGAAAAAAGGTAATAAACTGAGGTTATATGATCTTTGAGATGTACGCAGGGCAATCGTTGTAATGGAATTTCATTGTCTAAAAGTCCTCAGGAGAAAGTGAAGCGATTCGTCAGATTTCATAAACAAAAGTTTTAAAAGTTTTGAGAAATTAGTCAATTAGGTAAAAGTTTTGAGAAATTAGTCAATTAGGTCATCTCTGCAGCTTAAAAAGTACTGAGGCTAGAGGGCTGCAAATGGGTAAGTTAATCACCTACCCTCCAATCATCAAACATACCAGATTGCAGCTCCCTAGCCTAGGTAGTCTTTTTGTTATTTTAGCTAAGGTTAAAGTTAGCCATAATCTGGCGTCTGGCACCGCAAAAACCAAAGGCCACCACGGCCGCTGAGTTTCATGGGCCGCGGCTAATATAGCAGGCCATCGAAAAATAGATCTATATACAGGGTGTCCATAAAGTCCCAGTACCATTACAAGCAATAAATACTTGTAATGGTACTGGGCTTTATGGACACCCGGTAGGTGCGAGGGGCCGAAGAAACTTGGAATCGGCCTTAATAAAAGAGAAGCAGGTAATGAACATCTCAAAAGGCGTGGTTGGATCAGATATCGTCGACGAAGTTTTCATTCAACCAACGCTTAGAAGATTAAGGAAGATTATCAGCGGGGTGACCTAAACTGGCTTACTTGTGGACGGATCTCTTGGTATAAATAC
>NC_087206.1:69524545-69529545 GCF_015104395.2 Macrobrachium nipponense | reverse complement strand
GTTATCTCCTGAACATAGCTACTCCAGGAACATTAATCTTTACCATAATTTTTTTCTTATATAACATTTCATGCACATTTTGCCTTCAATATAACCACAGCCCAGATGCCCTGAAATATCTTCCGGTATTATGCAAATTAGGATGTTTGAGCAGCTGCGTCTTTCTTGTGTCGCAGCTGTTGGCGTGGACGAAGAATACGACATTCTTCGCAGATTTAAGGGAAGCGGGATGTGGGGGGGCGGGGGGGGCACCTGGTCACGTGCCGCCGCCCCCACCCCCCCCCCCCCCCCACCCCCCACCAACTCGCCCCATGGATATGAATAATAGAACATTTTTCTCTTTCAATAATCATTACTAGTAGTAAAAATATACTTAGTTAATGATTATTTCAGTAGCGACAACAAAACATTAGAAACTAATTTCTCGATATAATGCGGTTCGGATACCACAATAACTTGTAGGACCGTTGCTAGGTAACCAATTGGTTCCTAGCCACGTACGAAATTTCTAATCCTTCTTCGGGCCAGCCCTAGGAGAGCTGTTAACCCAGCTCAGTGGTCTGGCTAAAGTAAGGTTATACTTAACAACAAAAAGATTAACACATCAACAACTGCTACGTATGTATACATATATGTGTGTGCATACATATATGATACATGTTTAACGTATGTCCTGTACATGTTACATATATATATATATATATATATATATATATATATATATATATATATATTATTAGTATATATATATATAGATATTATTATATATATATATATATATATATATATATATATATATATATATATATATATATATATATCTATATAATTGCCGGACCCCTTAACTTCAATGTTTTGTATAATCCTAAAATCTTTTGCGTCACATTCTCCAATAATCCAAAGCTGCATATTCCTCTCCTACCGAGGTTCAAATCTAGAGGTTCGATCAGGAACCGCATCACAGATGTATTTATTCACGTGACTGATTATCGAAGTATACATTGCAAGGAAAACATTTATGACTGGGTCTGGAGAGAGAGGTATTGTTGTGTCAGATGGGTGATGTGGATTTATTCTTTCTACCAACGGACGATTCTGTGTCTTGGAAGGACATAAAATTCATGTCCGACTTGAGGCTATCTTGATGTGAAAATGGGAAATTCTCTCTCTCTCTCTCTCTCTCTCTCTCTCTCTCTTAGCGCCTCAGTGGCGTGCTCGGTACGGTCTTCGCCTGTCACCTCGGTGGGCGCGAGTTCGATTCTTGGACATTTCATTAAGGGGTTAGAGATGCGTATTTCTGGTGATTGAAGTTCACTCTCAACGTGGTTCGGAAGTCACGTAAAGTCGTTGGTCTCGTTGCTGAATAACCACTGGTTTTGTGCAACGTAAAATCACTATACAAACAAACTCTCTCTCTCTCTCTCTCTCTCTCTCTCTCTCTCAAAAAACCTTGTACAGAAAGGACAACATCGTACTCCATTCTCTTGAATGCCACGACAAAAACGAAGTCATCGTAAAACAAGCTTTAAACCACCGAAGGTTTTCATATAACTTTCCTTGAGCCATTCCAGAATTACAATGAATCATACTTACTCTCTCTCTCTCTCTCTCTCTCTCTCTCTCTCTCTCTCTCTCTCTCTCTCTCTCTCTCTCTCTCTTGTATTTTCGAAATTAAGGTGACAGCTTCCGAGGACGGGTTTGTGTGTATCCTAAAGTTATCTGAGGATGATTGAAGGTATTCAGGGAGAGACTGAGAGAGTAAAGACAATAATCTTAAGAGCAACTTATGGTCCTGTGTTTTCTGCACGCTTTTCTATTCGCCCACATTGTTCGCAACTCAGCCTCGTTAGGTGCACTATGCGTTTGGTATTAAGGCTGCGAGACTCTACTGCATCATTTCCAGTTTTGTAATAAATGTCTGTAGCTCCTTGGCTGGGTCACTTATTGTCCAGCGATATTCCTGATGGTGGGGCATTGCATCAACTAGATAAATCTCCTAGTTTATATATGTGTTTTTCTTGTGGTAGTCACTATAAGTGGCTGGTAGGTTTGACTGATGCTCGGTTACACTTCATCACACGTGATTTGTTCTACATGTTCTGATTAACGATCCACTTTTTACTATCATTTCGTTGTAACACATCTTTTAAAGAAATTCTTTTAAGCGCACTTTTATCCAAACAACTGTTACGGCCTGGAGGTATTTAACTGATACTTACAGCGACTGGCCTGTAGACAATGACTTGGCATAGATGAGCACAATATTGTTGTCGAGTTTTGTGCTAGTTTACAAAAATTAGGGTAAACAGAGTTTTCCATCACCCTAGTTCCTCAGTGAGCAGTTAAAATCACGGTTTAATCTTTTGTTTGCGCTGTCAAATATTTTTCTTGCAGTTGTTATGAGCTGAACTGAGGTCAGAGGAGGAGAAAGGTGGCCCTATCAAGTCTCAAAGAAACTGACCACAACAATGACCACGTTGAAGAGGTGCCAAGGCCCCATTGCAAAACTCGGAAAGATCATCAACAGACCAGTTAATGACTGTTACACAGAAGACGTTTATCTCCACTTTAGTCCAATTAAACACGACATCATATCAAATAAAAAAAAAATTTGAGGGGAGAGACCGAGAGAAACGGAGAAGAAACAAAAGAAGAAAGAGTCTCTCGTTCTTCATTTCTGATGCTTGCGTATTGTCTGTCGTTTATCCTTGTGAAACCCGTTTACTTATTCGGGAAACTTTTCGACTTGCACAAAAAAATCAAGAAATTGTATCACCATCCGAGACTACGCTGGTGTCGTCGAACTTCCAAACTCTTAGCTTTATTGACAACTTTCATCTCTGGACGTGGCATTTGGAATCTCGAGCAATGAAGTGGAGGAGCCGACATTTCACTTGTGAGAAAAAGATCATTTTTGTCCTTGGACTGATTTGAGCAGAGTCAAATAGTTCCTCTCAATATACGTCAACGAGAAAAGAAAAAAATATATAAATAATGTAAAACAATAAACAGTGCGGAAATGAACATGAATGATTAGAACTGTAACACATTTTGTTTTTTTTTCTATTGAAGGAAATGGTTTGAATTACTTTTGGATATGTGAATTTAGTCCTGGTCCCTTCCTTCTCAAAGATAATTATACTAAAATTCGATTATTAAAAGGAACAAAAAAGAACCAAAGAAAACGAATGAAAATTAACAAAAATAAAAGGCAAAATGAAATTTGAATTTCATTTAAAAAGACAAGACGGCGTTGTTCGACTTGGAGTCGTGAAAGTTGCTCATCACATCATCTCGTACTCAAACAGTGCATTCTGAAAAACACTTAGCTACCAATCATTCTGTAAATGCATCAATGAAACAACTTCAAGTATACATTAGATAAGAGAGAGAGAGCTTCGTGGTTGTTTACGACAGTTGCTGGTATCTTTGGAGGGTACTTCTTCTTCTCTACCAGCATCAAAGAATCATGGGACTGACCGCCGTTTGGAAAACATCAAATCCTTAAGTTGCATTTTATGGAGGAGGCTTCCTCATCGGGAGTAAATAATTGAATGTTTATTTATATTTTTCTAGTTTCTAGTTTTACTTGGTAATATTTTCTTATCGTCTAATTTTATGAAAACGAAGTATTTATTTCCCAAGAAACGCGTGCGCTATATCGTTTACCAAACTTGGAAGATGTCTCGCGCCAAATGCCATGTCAGCACAATTACAGCACGAACAGGCCATTTTGGTTTATTATTATCTACCAGATGGGACAATATGCGGCCACTTTCCACTAAGTCACATTGAAAGGTCATAGAAAGGATAATTCTTTGTCTTTTCTGTATTTGTTCGTTTCGAAATGGTACATGTCAATGCTTACCACTGAGTTCTTACACAAATATATACTTGTATATGCATAGCTCATGTTTTGTTAATGACATTATCAGAATGGCTGTCCATCTGATGTGAACAGGTTCGAGAATATTCAGGTATAAGTATATTTGATCATTAAAGTCCAATGTATCTTTTAGAATTTATGAAAAATAGCAAAGATGTCCTTAGTCACTCTACCGATCTTCTTGTTTGTTACTCAAGCAAAAGGCCCCGTAAGGGGGGTAGTGCCGTCAGTGGACCTCGTGCGGTGCACTGTAGGCATTACTTAAGGTTCTTTGCAGCGTGCCTTCGGCCCCCTAGCTGCAACCACTTTCGTTCCTTTTTACTGTACCTCCTTCATGACATCTTCTTTCCATCTTACTGTCCACCCTCTCCTAACACTTGATCATAAGCAACTGCTTTGAGTTTTCCCTCCTGTTACACCTTTCAAACCTTGTACTCTCAATTTCCATTTAGCGCTGAATGACCTCATAGGTCCCAGTGTTTGGCCTTTGGCCTAAATTCCGTATTCAACTCAACTCAGTCAAGCGAAAAAAATTGGTTCCTTGAGGAATTGGCCCTCGCTTACTCCACCTGTCGAATGTTATACACGGGCGGAGTGATTTCCACGACCGCCAATTGGCCTTTTGTGGGGGCGGGGGAAGGCTCCAGAGTCTTTCCTGGTATCCTTTTCGTGCCTTGTGAAACCTGTCACAAGGCCACAATTCTTTAGTAAGGTTGCCATATGAATGCGTAAATGTATCGCTCCATTTTTGGAATCTTCAGTTTTCTAGGGATGTTAATACCAGTATGTTTGATTCCAATATAGGTAAACCTTAGCCAACACCTTTATTTATAAAAAAAAAAAATATATAGTACGAGAGACATGTAGGTGGAGAGGCAAGGAAACTGCGCAGGTTCACTGACGAGAGAGAGAGAGAGAGAGAGGTGGAGGCTTTCGTATTAATATGGAAATGTCGACTTCTCTATAGGAGATTCATTTAACTTACTTGATAGCAGACCACTCGACGCGCAGTCTGGAGCCAATTTTGTTTATTCATGTTAACTGATATTAATGCGAAACCTTATTTTGACGTCGTTAATGAAATCTATTCGTTAAAAAGACTTATGTTTTCAAT
>NC_087206.1:69499545-69522045 GCF_015104395.2 Macrobrachium nipponense | reverse complement strand
GTTCCATTCATAGGAAAAACACCATACGAACAAACAAACAAATCTGCTATGGCTATTTGTCTATATAAAAAAAAAAATAAACTTCCATAGTTTTGTGGTCAAAAGAAACCAAAAAACTAAGATGGAAAATTCTCAGAATCCATTACGTATGGAAAACCGATAAGCTATGATTCCTTAATAAGGGAATTAAAAACGATGATGGTTTTGCTATATTCCGATACAACCACTTAATGAGCCAAAAGCGATGTCGCTAGATTTCATTGAATCACTTAATGCCGCTTGATTCTGAATATAAAAGCTGTGTGTATATTCGTGCTATAAGAGATATTTTATATGAATAATTATCACTTCACCGTGACTCATATAAATTATTCGAGCTACAAATGTCTTTTAATATCTAATTCGCTCTACCTCGGAATTAATATATTTTATTATATGTAAACGGAAGGGAAAGTTTTTAGTTGATAATAATTTCGTCCTCTCGTGAATTCGAACCACCGCACAGCGGACGACAAGTTAGCTGAATCGGTACCGTCACTAAGTCCTGATTTCTTCTCTGTCCGCTGGGCGGAGGTTCGAACCTATGAGAGGAAGAAATTACTATCAACTAAAAAAATTCCCCTTCGGTTTACATATGTGAAAATATGTTAATTCCGAGGTCGAGCGAATTAGATATTAAAGGACATTTGTAGCACGAATAAAATAGTTTATATTTATACTGAATATCTCGTCAATATCACATTTGCGATTGATTTTGATAAAAACTAATACATTTCCTAACGTTGATGGGAGGCTTAAAAGCCGATATTTCAGAATCACGAGGCGTATAGAAAAAATAATGATAATAATAGTAATAATCATCACACATCCCTTGTTATCTCAAAGAAATCCTACCTGGTATATAATTCGCTTGGAAATAGTCAGGCAGATGCAGTTCGACAAAGGCGTAGTTTTGGAATTACTCCCATATGAAATATATCGTTAATAGCTTAAATTAATTCGTAAACCTCATCTATGTAATAATAAACTTATTTTTGATAGGGGATTTCGGAAATAATCCTTCAGGAGCTTTGGAGGCTTATAGATTGCATAGAGCGACGATGGTGTGTGATGCTGAAAATAGCAGAAAGCGCCATAAAATAGCAGAAAATGCCAGAAAATAGCCGAAAATGCCAGTAAATAGCAGAAAATACCAGAAAATTGCAGAAAATAGCAGAAAATACCATAAAACAGCAGAAAATAATACCATAAAAGCGCAGAAAATAGCAGAAAATACCAGAAAATGCCAGAAAATATCAGAATACCAGAAAATAGCAGAACATAATGTAAAGAAATCTGACTTTAAAGGAAAAACTGTCACAATTCTTTGTATTTCGAGAAATACTGAAAATATAAATTATAAAGTATCTGAGAACAAAAATAGATAAAGGTCAATAAAACCGAATTATCGTAATGATAAAGTGACCGCAATATTACACTGAATATATATAAATTAATTTTATTTACTCTCGCGTAAATACGGACATTAGAGAGTTATAGTCTGAAAGGGAGTGAGAGATCTATATCTTATACAAGAAAAAGCAACGTCACGTCTATAGTAGATTCACATCAACCGTGCATTTGATGTCTAGGCCAGTCCATTACGACGCTCCTGATTGGCTGTTGATAAGCCAATGAAGGTGCTGGAAACTCTGTCTCTCTCGAGTGTTCACATAGGCAGGATGTATGTTCCACCTCTCCTGAGGGATGCTTTTGAAAGACGTCAACCATCAGGAGAGGTGGAATATACATCCTGTCTATGTGAAGTGTCGAGAGAGACTGAGAGTTTCCAGCCCTGTGATTGGCTTATCAACAGCCAATCAGGAACGTCGTAAGGGACTGGCCTAGACATCAAATGCACGGTTGATGTGAATCTACTGTAGTCACTGCCAAAGGACGTCAGTATGAACGCTCTATAGAATTAGTTCTCATGTCAACGGAAGTTCCCCTATGAAAATAAATGCAGCAATCATATGGATCAGATTTCTCTGAATATAGATTCTGCATATTTTCGTTCTTGGTTATAAGGACAAGTTTGTGAAGAAATGCCATACTTACAATGGTTTACATCAGTGGTTCCCAACGTGGGGAGGGATTGGGGTTGGGGGTAATTCGAGAATGAGTTATAAGCGGTGAATTTTTTATCCTAGCAAGTGTGTGTGGGTATGAATTTGTGTGTGTGCGAGTTAACAGGTTCAACAACAAACCGATATATATATATATATTATATATATATATATATATATATAGATAATAATATCTATATATCTATATATCTATATATCTATATATCTATATATCTATATATCTATATCTCTAATCATCATATATATCTATATAGTCTCAAGTATATAGCTATATAGCTCGAATAGCTATATAGCTATATAGCCTATATATCTATATATATATAATATATATATATATATATATATATATATATATAGCTATTAATAGCGTATAATATATATTCTTTCTCTCTCCTGCTCTCTCTCTCTCTCTCTCTCTCTCTCTCTCCTCTCTCTCTCGCTCTCTCTTCTCTATATATATATATCATAGATAATATAATTATATATATTTATATATATATAATAATATTATATATATATATATATATAGATATTATACTATATAATATATATTATATATATACCTTTTCTCTCCTCTTCTCTCTCTCCTCTCTCTCTCTCTTCTCTCTCTCTCTCTCTCTATCTCTCTCTCTCTCTCTCTCTCTCTCCTCGCTCTTATATATATATAGATAGTATTCTATTATATATATTTTATATAACTAATTTCTATATATATTATACTTATATATTCTATATATATATCTATATTTATATATTCTAATATATATAATATCTCTCTTCATCTCATCCTCTCCTCTCTCTCTCCTCAATCCTCTCTCTCTCTCTCTCTCTCTCTCTATATCTAATAATTATATATATATAATAATTATATTAAATATATATAATATATAAATATATATAGTAATATCTGATATTATATATATCTATATATATATATATATCGCACTATTTGCATATCTTAGACGAGTACATGCTAATTCAAGCTTTGTGGGTAATTAGATCTTCATTGAATCTATTGTGACACTATCGACAAAGTACTTTTTACTACGAACAATTGTCCTTATTTAGACCACTGACTGCGATTCACTCTTTAAAAATAATGAGAATGAGACATAATAATTTGATTAGCTCATCAGTACTAACCATGTAAAACAGCAAGACGTTTTCATTCATTTCACCTCCTTTATCTCTAGGAATTGCAGCCTCTCTCTCATTTCCCAGAGTTTCCACAGCGCCACTGCCACATTCCCGGTCACAATTTACGGTAAGAAACTTTCCTCCTTCTCATTACTCTGTAGTTTGTAATATTTACTTCAAAACTGAAATGTATTAAGCAACATTTTCTTTTCTCTCGCCATCGGTAAGAGCATTCAACCTTCTTGTACCTCAATATATATATATATATATATATATATATATATATATATATATATATATATATATATATATATATATATATATATACACATACATATATGTTTTAATTTTCTCCCCTAACAAAGTCTCTCAAATACCTGTCAAAGATCCCGACACTTCTCTTGGCTACTATTAGTTAATCAATTAATATATTCCATTCAATTATACATTACTTAGTACCGTCTAGGGCACAAACCGGCCATATATAAACTGTAAAGGAAGAGAGTACCTATACATAAAGATCAAACCTGTAACGAAATTAATTTTTTAAAATTTTATTTATTTATTTATTTATTTATTTTTTCTAGTGTACCGTCTTCCGGCGAAGGTACTGGATCCGGCATTTGAGGACGCCAACCTGAAGGATGTTCTTGCCATTTGAGCGACCCACTGGCTGATTGGTGATGTACTTCCAGGCCAGTTCCAGCTGCATCTCTTTCCAGGCCCTTCGGTGACCTCAGCTTCGCTTTCGCTATCCACTGAAATCCTACAGGTAAGAGATTATGGCTTTGATTAACCAAGGATAACCCTCTATTTAAGAAGTAATTTGTAGTTATTGTTCCTCCTTCGCGGTTCGTTTATTTCAATCTTTTATCCCTTTTCCAATGAATTCCCGAAAAGCCAGAGCTGTCAACATCAAGAAAACGAGTCATAGTTTTCGCTTACTCACAAAGCCCTTTGTTGTTGTTGTTTTATTGTTTTTGTTGGAGGGTAGGAAAGGTCTATGGAAGAGCATATAAAGGTCTGAAAAAGGTGTATCGCATTGAGTTAAAGATACAGGAACTTTAGGATAGGATAATTATGATTTACTTTTTTCCTTTGCATCCAGTTCATTTTCTTATAAAAAGATGTAAAAAAAAGTTTAACTTGAGGCGACGAATTGATATCAATTTAAAATATGACTTCTTCCACTAATCTCCAAGTTCCCAGCTGGTCCGCTGATATGGTGGCTAGCGTCGTGGCCTGCCGCTCAGTTATCGAACGTTCGCTCCTCCCCCAGGCCGTTGAATAATCATTGGCTCTGTATCCTGACCAGTTACTGGTGCAGTGATGGGGTCTTTAGCGGTGGGAGGTTGAAGCCAACTTTCTTTGGAAACTTGAATTTCAAGTTAATGACCTTCGAGCTTGTTCCGTGTGAATTGGTGTCATCTAATGAAATGATAATGATAATAATAATCGCCAGATCGTTCGGGAAGTACAATGAAATTGAAATACCGTTCATTCTTATTTTCTGTGATCACAGCTCAGCAGATTCCTATTCTTATCATAATATTTAACAGTATCATTCAAGCAAAACCCGAAAACTATAGTAGATTCACATCAACCGTGCATTTGATGTCTAGGCCAGTCCCTTACGACGCTCCTGATTGGCTGTTGATTAGCCAATCACAGGGCTGGAAACTGTCTCTTTCGAGAGTTCACATAGACAGGATGTATGCTCCACCTCACCTGAGGGATACGTCTTTCAAAAGTATCGCTCAGGAGAGGTGGAGCACACATCTTGCCTATGTGAACTCTCGAGAGAGACTTGAGAGTTTCCAGCCCTGTGATTGGCTTATCAACAGCCAATCAGGAGCGTCGTAAGGGACTGGCCTAGACATCAAATGCACGGTTGATGTGAATCTACTATAGCTTCATCATCTTGAGAGGCAAAATAAAACATTTGCATTGAATATTACCTTCGAATAAGAAATGCTCCTCCAAAATCCCCGTATTATAATCCGCACTGACAATAAAGTTAGAAAAGACGAAACGGAATATTCTTGGTAACGCAACTGAGTTTCTTCTCTGTAATCACAGGCGCTCGAATACTCATTTTTAGCCGTTACAACATCCATTTTTTTATAATTGAATCTCCAATGCAAATTGTAATGGAAGCAATGAAAATAAGCAGTTCGCATGGACGATGCAATGTGACGCAACAAAAAAAAAGTTAAGTGCAATGCTGAGCCGGTCAGTTTTGGTCTGCACTGAGTAACAGGAAGATTCAGTTGGCATTTGTTGCTTAATATATATATATATATATATATATATATATATATATATATATATATATACATACATGTGTGAATGTATGTATGTGTACACATATATATGTCTAGCATGAAACAACCAGAAATATTTTATTTCCATACATGACATGAATTTACCCTGTCACAAACGTCTAATAAATCTCTTCCATCTCCCTAACCTCTTTCTCTCTCTACGCTAATAGAAATTTCTCTCTCTCTCTCTTCTCTTCATCCCTCTCTCTCTCTCTCGTCTCTCTCTCTCTCTCCTCTCTCAAAAAACAATCTCTCTCTCTCTCTCTCATCTCTCTCTCTCTCTCTCTCTCTCTCTCTCTCTCACACCGAATTTTAGGTCATGCTCTGTTTTGTATATCTGTTTCGTTGATGTTTCTAGAGAATAATTTTGAACCAGATAACGGTTAAAATTAAATTCAGCACCACATAAATAATTTTATCAAATATATTTACAACAAGCCGCGATTAAATTAATTCTTCAGAGAAAAATATCATGGAACAGATCATTATAATCTTCAGTCAGTGAAAAATATCACGGAACTGATCATGATAATCTTCAATCAGAGAAAAATATCATGAAAAAGATCATTATAATCCAATCAGAGAAAAATATCATGGAACAGATCATTATAATCTTCAGTCAGTGAAAAATATCACGGAACAGATCATGATAATCTTCAAACAGAGAAAAATATAATGAAAAAGATCATGATAATCTTCAATCAGAGAAAAATATGAAAAAGATCATTATAATCTTCAATCAGAAAAATATATCACGGAACAGATCATAATAATCTTCAATCAGAGAAAAATATCACGGAGCAGATCATGATAATCTTCAGTCAGAGAAAAATATCACGGAGCAGATCATGATAATCTTCAATCAAACAAAATTCCAGTTTAGGAAGAACGAACGCGATCCAAAAAGTCCTCCTCACGTCTTTTGTCATTCAACTCCGCCCACTCCGCAAGTTATCCGTCGGTCAATAGTACTCTCTCTCTCTCTCTCTCCTCTCTCTCTCTCAACTTTTGCCTGGAAGAAAAAAAAAAAAAAGCTAAACGAAATTCAACTGCTGCCCAGTTTCTTATTGGCACTCGACCTCGAGACCTCTTCATGTGAAGGCAGATCCACTTCTGTTTGCTCAGTAGCACTGAAGGGTAGAGCTTTGTTTAGTGTCCTTGATAGGCTGTTAGTACGCACGTACATGAGTATACGCACCCAAGCACACACACAACATATATATATATATATATATATATATATATATATATATAAATATATATATATATATATATATATTATATATATATATATATATATATATATATCTTTATATTATATTTATGTTATATTATATATATATTCATATAATATACTATTATATAAATATAGTATATAAATATATATATATATATATATATATATATATATATATATAATATATAGATAGTTTGTTCCTAGGAGTATGTTTTATTGAAGATAAAGGTATTCATTAAAACTTTTACTTTTCAACCAAGGCTTTTCGCGAAAAAAATCCTTACCAGCCCACAGATGGCTGCCATCACCAGCAACAAGTAGGTCCCATTTATTCCATCATTGTATAGTACACTTAAATAATGACCGTTGTTCTTTGTAATAAACAACTTATAATCAACGAAGCTATTTCATAATAAGGCTTGATCCGACCTCCAGGTTTCTCAGACACCTGGTAAAATTCTATGGTCAAATAAGGGGTTGTTTCACCAACGAAGATTAAAATAAATACACTATATTTTATTAGAAAAATAATTGTTCTCAACTGTTTAACATGCTCATTGTTTATTTATTACATTTTTTCATTGTAATAAATAAATAATAAATATCTTATCCCAAACTTGCTGTAATTTTAACTCGACGCGAAACACCTTTTCTAGAACTTTTAGGCTTTCCTACACCCCAACAACAACAACAACAACAAAGTAGTTTGTAGTCTTACTCCCCAAGTAAGCGATAAGGTACGTATGATCAACGATGCAGTATGACAAGAAGCCTTTTAATTCTTCTCCTGAAAGTCACCGATATCACAGTGGCAACTAATTCAGTTGTATTCCACATAGGAAACTGAAAATGGTATATCTCAGAAAATGCTCAACAGTTCCGTCCTCCAATGAACCTCTTCTTGGAGCGCTTATTAGGGAAAGAGATAAAGTTTACAGTGTATGTAGCCAAGAAAGGCCTAAAATTTTAAACATACAATTACCTAAAACTAGCAGTTTGACCTACAAACTATTCAGCAGTAAAATAACAATAAAACAAGAATAGGAGTTGAACAGATGAAAAATACCAAAATATCAAATGAAGTAATACGTCCATTTGAAACAGCATAATATACAGTACATATGGCAACTAACTTCCATCTCTGCCAAGAAATCCACATCCGTGGAAGTTATGGCTCCAATTATGAAATCACATGGAATGGGAGGTTCGTTTAAAGTAAATCAAATAATGAGATAACGAAAATGTAAAAAAATATAAATACATAAAACATCGAGATAATAAGCAATTATCATGATCATGAATATCTTATTGCATCCACTTTGTATATGTATAAGCAATATAATGTATTGTTCTTTCCGGGTATTGATACCTCCTAACTTCTCGTGCCCAGTCAATTGACGCAGTGCCATAAAAGAAAATCATTCTTAAATGTGACCATATTTTTTTAAGTTCGATGTTCCTAAATTCATATATATTGAACAGTCACTCGAGGGTCTGTAAATTTTCACGTAAATGCGAACAAAATTTTCCAATAGCCAGACTTTGAAAGGCGTCTGACATAAGTCAGGCGACACGTCATATTATAATAAACGAATTTATTTTGCGTGTGAAAGGCATGTTCATCTATGTATGAAATATATTTCTGGTTCTATCAGTATTTAACCAGCCAATCCTGGAAAATCCAGAAATGATTGTCAATCCAAAGCTTTGAGCGTTACACGTTTTCAATGGAGGAATTCTAGTTACTGAAAAATTAACACCTGTCTTTTAACAAAGTAAAAAGTCCGTAGCCGTTCTGTCAGCTGTCAGCAGGGAATAAACACATTCTTTTCATTTACTATTCAACGGTTGGTCTATTTGAATATTTCCGTAAAATCACTGAAAGGATGCCAAATCAAACTGAACAATAAAAGTGCTTTCTTTCTACTTTCAATCATTTTCCTTTTTAACATGATGAAGCAACAGTACCAATTGGGTGCAGAATAACAGGTTACTAAATAAGCAAGAGAAACTTACCGTTTCCATAAACGCTGACTTATTTAAACGTGCTATGCTACGCCAAAGAAAATTTCAAGACGAAGAATGATAAAATAAACATTTAACTATACCCCATTCAGCGTTGGGGTTAGTTTATTAAATTTGAGCTTAACGCAGATTAAGGTCGGAGTACAAAATCCTATGAAAAGAGGACCTCAGTGGAATCGACTGTATTTTTCAGAGAATGACTCTGGTTACTGTCCCTTTTATGAAAGTATTACTGTGGTGACTGTAAAGCATTTTCTTATAGTTCTTTGGTCTCAGGTACATGAAATAAGGTATGATGAAACCGTAGAGTTTATTTGCCAAAGACATGTCAAAGGAAAGGGGGAAGGGAGAAGGGGAAGGGGGCATGTGTAGGGGTTTCAATCCTACCCAGTTAGTTAAGTTGGGTCATGTGATGGCCACATGCCAAATATTGTCTAGATAGGTAAAGCAACCTAATATATAGACATACAAACTTTCACTTATTATATATATATATATATATATATATATATATATATATATATATATATATATAAGTGAAAGTTTGTATGTCTATATGTTAGGTTGCTCTACCTATCTAGACAATATTTGGTGGTATGTGGCCATCACATACCAAATATTGGTATGTGATGGCCACATATGATTTATAGTTCGATATATATATATATATATATATATATATAAATCTATATATATATATATATATATATATATATATATATATATATATATATATATATATAGCTATAAATGTCCTTTAACATCTAATTCACTCTACCTCGGAATTATATATTTTCATATATGTTTTAACCGAACGGGAATTTTCTAAGTGATAATCGAATTGCTGGCCGATGGGCACGAACCATCAACATCTCTATTCCAGGGACTGGCAGTGAAGCCTTAGCCCATCCCACCACCGCAAGAGGATATAAGTTTATGCCATCTCCGACCCCAAATACCTGTCGCACTCAGGTAATTTGTTGTTTTGGAGACTGCATCAAACCCACCTCGTCCTCGGTAGCGTTGTAGTGATTTTGCCCGCACGAAGCTATTACATAAGTCATATCACATTACCGTGATTCATATAGATATATCGAGCTACAAATGTCCTTTAATATCTAATTCACTCTACCTCGGAATTAACATATTTTCATATATGTTTAACCGAAGAGGAATTTTCTAAGCGATAATAGAATTGCCGGCCGACGGGCACGAACCATCGACATCTTCAATTCCAGGACTGGCAAGTGAAGCCAGCGAACCTCAAATACCTGTCGCACTCAGGTTAAACATACATGAAAATATATTAATTCCGAGGTGGGGGGGGGGGGGGGGAATTCTTTTTAAATAATCATCTGAACACAAAATTATGGACAATATTCACATGCTGTGAGACTATTAATGAAGGCTAAGGAAGTTTTACATTGTGCTTGTGATGTGCTTAGATTCTTGAAAAAGACGTAATCATCTCAAAATGTAAATCAATATTTCTGAATAGTAGATTAGATTAACTTTTAAAAAAATAAATGGCAATTTATCATGAGAACTATAACATATACTTACCATCGCAAACTTTACCTTTCTTAGTTGATAGTATGAATAATATATTCTTTTTGATTGCTGTGAAAGAAATTGAAAAGATAATAGATAAATTCAGCAGAAATATAGCGTGTCCTGAATGTATTTTCCTCTAATCTTATTTTAATTGGTGTGAAAGGAACTGAAAAGATAAGAAGTAAATTCGTCAGAAATATAGCGTATCCTGAATGCACTCTCCTCCAATCTTATTAACGAAACTGGGTAGTTACGTGAAAGTGGGTTATTTTGTCAGTAATTCTTGAAAGCGCCACTAATTAGTTTGGAGGGAGAATTCAGGAAACACGAGTATGTGTGGTTGGAATGTGTACAGCCGGGTGGGGATCTGATTAATTCCAGGAGATGTTTGCCAAACAAACACAACAGACGCGAAGAAATGTGGGCAAGCATCCTTTGCAGGAGAGGTCGCTCATGGGAGGAGAAGACGTTAGGGTAACTCACACAGTAGAATTTTGATTAAGTTTATCAAGCTCTGAAAGCCTCTTGCGTTTTTCCTTGAAAAAAAATGATGACTCCCCTTTCAGTTGAGAAAGGCAAAACAAATGACTCCCTTTCAGTGAGAGAGGCAAATTTCACAGTTGCGCAAAATGTTTACTAGATCCAGTGTGATGGAGAAATAAAATATGCACTATTGATGCTGCAGCAATAACAAATGGGAATAGAAAATGAAATGTAAAGAATTGTGTTAAAGTTGCATTTCTTACTTCAAATCGTCCTCAAATTCATTGTACCAGGTCAGTTCCTCCAAATGTAATAACTAAATTTGGAGGGAAATTGACAAATCTAGACAAAATTCAGAGAATAGGGTAGGTTTGAAAAACCACCATCCCTTCCCTTTCCCTAACCCTTCCCCCCCTACCCTCCCCCCCACATCTCTTCCCCTTCCCTTTTTCCCTATATGTGGTAATACACTCTACGGGTTTATCATACCTCATTTCGTGTACTTAGTACCATAGAAATGTATTATTTAAATTGCATTTCTTTCCAGTGATTAATAAGTCTGTATCAAGGTTTATGTTGAGGTGGGGGGGGTGGGTGTCACGGACCCCGAGGTCCGTTACAGGTTCGATATTATAAAGAAAACATTACTAACAAAGATAAATGCAGAATGGTTTCTCCTATTTACATAACAAAAGAAAATCTTACAATACGTGAACTGGGGAAACAGTGAGGTAATGAAATACTTGCTGGCCAGTTTTGCAGCTGTCGAAACTCATTGCTTAAAACGATGGCTTCACAAAGGAGAGCTGTAGAACTTTAGACGTCTTCTTGACTCCGTACTGCAGGAAGTAATGTCTATTCTTGATACTCGAAGGGCGGTTACTCCTCTAAACCAACTTGTAGGACGTTTCTTCTCTGAAGGTTTGCTCAACATCGGAATATCCCTGTCGCTCACTCTCTTACTGTGGACGACTTCACCCAATACCGATCAAACTCTCGTGCCCCTTCTTCTTCTCTTATCCTTCGTCTGTTCCTTCTTCTCTTATCTCTCTCTGATGATCTCTCACTGATGATCTGTGCTCTCTGCTGGTCTCTCACTGATGATCTGATCTCTGATACTTCGTCAGTCGTATATATACGGCGATCTGTGGGCAGGGCCTACCAGCAAATGTCACAGACTCCGGAGATGACAGGAACATTTCAGAAGGATCTAGGCGAATAGTTACATCATAATACGCGGCGTTTTCTGACGACACGTTGGTGCCTGTTGAGTTCCATATCTCACCTGGCGATTCTAGAATAGTCATGAGAACAGGGGCCTCCAACATGTGCGTGAATGCCTCCTTGTTGCAGACCTACTCGAAGAAAATATATTTTCATTTCCTTTAACTTATCATTCGTTGCTATGAAGCGATTACCATGACATGTTCCCCCCCCATAAAAAAATGAAATCAACTAATTTTTTTTTTTTTTAAAGAAACAAGAATCAAACAGCAGGGGAACAATTCTGCATAAAGCTTTAATCCAATTAAACATGCACACATCTCCATTCACTCACCCACTCGTGCCAAAACAGAAAACAGTCATTAGGCTACTCATTCTGAAAAATCTCTAGAGGCTATCAGCTATAACATTATCCTTTCCTCTTAATGTTCCTTTTCTGAACTCTAATTGGAAACCTGGAACTTCTTAAGCACCTCTGAGTTTTTCTCAAAACTAACTCCTCTCTGTGACACCGTTACTACGAACACGGGCGGTGGCCACAGCACGGGGCGTTCTTTATAATTCTGAAGCGAGTTTACACGCATCCACTTTGCTCTATGCTTACCCATGTCTATCAAATAATTTAGATTTCCCCTCTTTTCCAAAATTGAAAAAGGACCGTCGAACTTATAAGATAAAGTAGGACCTTTTTTCAGGACTAATACTAAAACTTTATTTCCCACACAGAAACTTTTCTCTTTCGCTCTGAGATCATGTTTCCTTTTAGTTTCCCCTTAACTCCCACTCTCATTCTCCTTTGCTAGTTGCCGAAACTCTTAAATTGTTTTTATAATACTCTAGATTAGTTATGTAGTCCTCACTACCCTCTTTAAGCATTAAGTTACATTTTAGCATTTCTAAAGGACCTTTAGCGGTGTCACCGAAAACCAGCTCGAAAGGACTAAATCCTGAAGTGTCGTTCGGTGCCAGCCTTAAAGCTAACAGAACTTTTCTTCCCAGCCGTGTTCAAAGTACTACACAGTTTTCGTAAGCAACTCTTAAACGTTTGGTGAAACCGCTCACAACTGCCTTGTGATTCGGGGTGTGATAAGGTGTGGAAGTTACGAGTTTAATGCCTAACTCTTCATTCCGTGAGGCGTACTTTTGAGCGAAAGACAAATGAGCGCTGACAAATGAGCGCCGACAATTGAGCGCAAGACAATTGAGCGCAGTAACATTTGGGCGCCGACATTTGAGTACCAAAAATTTTTATTTATTACATGTAAATACTTTAAATGATCTCAAAACGTTTATTAAAGGGAACAAAATTACTGTTTTAAATCTTTATTTTTTTATGACATGTAAAAAAAATTACATCTAAACAAAATCATGTAAAAACAGAAATATGATGGCTTAAATTTTTATTTATTGCCCGTAAAATACTTTAAAATATATCAAAGAATTATGAAATGCTTTCTCGTAGTCACACAAAATGGAAGATGGAGCAATCTATTATCCATGCAAAGTAGTCTGATCAGAGCGCGGCTATATGCTTCCCCTGACTTTCTCTGAAGGAGAATGTATACCATTGGAAGGACGCTTCCTTTAATATAGGATTAATGAATCACATCTCCCACCTCCAGTGCTTATTTTCTTTTATCAATCTCAAATTATCAGGAGTGGCAAATATAAAATAACGATCCGGGTCATCATACTACCGAGTCATATGCAAGAAAATTTTCACCAGCATGCGTGTAAGCAAGTTCTTGTGGTATATCTATTTCCCCTATGTTACTTAGAGCCGGGATACGCAATCCCTTGCACTTCTGTTGTCGTTGTACTGTCCGCTGAAGGGATGAAACTTAGGATGAACTGCGACTACTTCAGGATGCAAATTAATTTGGGTCTCCTGAATGATTCGCCTTGGTGGCATCATTTGATGCTGCTGCCCTTTTGCGAAGCCGCATCATTTATAAGCTAGCTGCCGACTTTGCAGGATCTTGTACATGATCGTGATCACTGGCAAATACAACATACTGATTTTAACGATAATAACCAAACGATTGTAATAGTCAAACAATAAAAAATAAACAGCGTTGTTTACTTTTCCTAAACGGATATATATATATATATATATATATATATATATATATATATATATATATATATATATATCTATATATATATATATATATATATATATTTCTAAACATTTTGTCTCTGAAGTTCTTAGTTTTCTTTCATACCTATTTTGAAAATATGGCGCTCAAATGTCGGCGCCCAAATGTTACTGTGCTCAATTGTCTTGCGCTCAATTGTCAGTGCTCATTTGTCTTGCGCTGAAAAGTCGGTGAACCTTTTCATTCTATCCCTGAAATATTTGGATACAAAATTACTGCCATTATCACACTTTATAGTATAGGCAAACCAAACTTGGAAAAATAATCTAACAATTGTTTAACTACGGTCCTTGCGTTACAGCTTCTACGGGTATCACACCTCTGAATAGTGAGTTAGTCTATCAATGATTGTTAACGATATAAACTCCCTCCTTACTTCTAGGCAAAGGTCCTACCATATCGATAACTAGATTCATAAAAGATTCGCCTACTGAAGGAGTATTACACAATGGAGCTCTGGGAATTACTTGATTCGGTTTCCCAGCAATTTGGCATTCATGACAGCTTAAAACATACCTCTTTATGTCACTCCTCATTTTTAGGCCAAAAGTACGCCCTACTAATACACCTGAAAGTTTTTATTTACTCCCAAATGTCCTTGCTCATCATGTGCTAACTTCAAAACTAATTCACGAAGCTTCCTAGGAACCACTAATTGTTCGGCGATTTCTTCTTTACTACCTGACTTAGGACGAACATAACTACACAAAACTTCGTCTTTTAAACAAAAAGTTTTCCTTACACACATCATAGAGATCATCCAGCTCACCTTAAAAATTTGGGTTAGTCTCATCCTCTCTCTGAAACTTGACTAGAACATCCTTATTCAAAAGGTTAGAGCATATTTATCACAGTACTATTACTTGATTCCACTACATCGACTACGTTCTCCTCGACAGCCTCACCTTCTGCTTGGCTATCACTGTCCAAGACCGATAGAGTCAGGTTTCTCAGCCACACTCACGCCAAGATCAACCTCGCCACCTCTATCACACTCATTCGAATCCCCGAACAAGCTATGACCGTAGTCTATGTCTATATCTAAACCTGATCTAGTTTACTACCCATTTCAGCACTGGAAGCTCACTCACAACAAAGATTCACATTCTTGGATAAAGCTAAGTCATTACCGACAATAATGCCAACGCCATCAACGGACAACCTGTCAACAACTGCTAGTTTCACTTCTCCTGACACTACCTGACTTTCTAAGTTCAACTTCAACAAAGGACAAAGAACACAAGTGTTCAGAAATCCCCACCTAACATGACTTTTTCTTCCATATTGATTTCTGCCTTGTTTGGCACACACACTCTCCTAATTAGTGAGACAGCAGCTCCTGTGTCTCAAAGCAAGACCACTTTTCTCGAATCTACTCCTCCAAGAGGGAAATTATACCTATGACAGAAAATTCACCAAAAAACAAAAAAATTTCCTAGTTTCTCTCATCCACATCATTCCTACTTGACGAAAGGTTAACTAGAGAAACTGGTTTCTTAACGTCCTTCCTTTCTACTGCACAATTTCTCGCGAAATGCCCTTTCCCTCTAGACCTAGAAGCTTACCTGACTCAATAAACTCTTTCACCATCTCACTCATTCTGGCTCTTTCTATATTCTCCCTGTTTCAAACTGTTACAGTGCCGAATACCCTGGCCAAAGGTCGCCAATAATGTCATGGACCCAGAGGTCCGCTACAGGTTCGATATTATAATAAACAAAAAGGATTCATCACCAACAGTTGAAACTGGGGATACGATCATAGAAAGAAACACAAACAGAACAGAAGTTTATTTACAGTCTACTAACAAGATAAATGCAGAATGGTTTCTCCTATTTACATAAAAAAAAAGTAAAATCTTACAATACGTGAACTGGGGAAACAGTGAAGTAATGAAATACTTGCTGGCCAGTTTTGCAGCTGTCGAAACTCAATGCTCGAAGCGATGGCTTCCCAAAGGAGAGTTGTAGAACTGTAGAACTTTAGACGTCTTCTTGATTCCTTACTGCAGGAAGCAATGTCTATTCTTGATACTCGAAGGGCAGGTTACTCCTCAAAACCAACTTGTAGGACGTTTTTTCTCTGAAGGCTTGCTCAACGTTGGAATATCCATGTCGCTCACTCTCTTACCGTGGACGTTTTAACCCAATACCGATCAAACTCTCGTGTGCCTTCTTCTTCTCTTATCCTTCGTCTGTTCCTTCTTCTCTTATCTCTCTCTGATGATCTCTCACTGATGATCTGTGCTCTCTGCTGGTCTCTCACTGATGATCTAATCTCTGATACTTTGTCAGTTGTATGTATATGGCGGTCTGTGGGCAGGGCCTACCAGTGAACGTCACAGACTCCCGAGACGACAGGAACATTTTAGAAGGATCTAGGCGAATAGTTACATCATAATGCCCTGCGTTTTCTGATGACACATTGGCGCCTGATGAGTTCCATATCCCACCTGGCGATTCTAGAATAGTCATGAGAACAGGGGCCTCCAACACGTGCGTGAATGCCTCCTTGTTGCAGACCTACTCAAAGAAAATGTATTTTCATTTCCTTTAACTTATCATTCGCCGCTATGAAGCGATTACCATGACAGAGAGGGGGGCGGTTGTTTAGGTTTAGCGAGGGGTAATTTGGACAGTCAACACAGAAATGTCTGGACAAAAGGGACAGTTACCTCAGAAATACCTGGATAAAATGGACAGTCACCTCAGGAATACCTGGATAAAAGGAACAGTCACCTCAGAAATTCCTGGATAAAAGGGACAGTCACCTCAGGAATACCCTTATGAAAGGGACAGTAACCTCAGAAATTCCTGGATAAAAGGGACAGTCACCTCAGGAATACCTGGATAAAAGGGACAGTCACCTCAGGAATACCTGGATAAAAGGACAGTCACCTCAGGAATACCTGGATAAAAGGAACAGTCACCTCAGGAATACCTGGATAAAAGGGACAGTCACCTCAGGAATACCTGGATAAAAGGGACAGCCGCCACAGTAATACATGGATAAATGGGAATTTGTTCCAAAGTCATTGCCTCTTTGTTTATATAATTCAGGTTAATATTCTTCTCTGCTCATCATTTTATGATAGTCTCATCTCTTATCTGTTTTGACATTACACAGAATACTGAAGTGTTACTCAAAGGCCAACTCAACTGGAAGGTCATGTGTTCATCACTTTTATGCTTTAGGATGAATGTGCTTAGTTTTCTTACAGAGTTCTAAATCTTCTGAAGGAGCAAATCTGAGACTTTGATCCTCATCTAGTCTTCTGTGTTTTTTTTCTTGCTAATGCAGGGAAATTCGCGCTAGGTTTAATCCTGTCCGAAAGGAATTGAACCTCCTTCTCTTAGTCTTTGCTTCTTCGTCTCTTCTACTCAGCTTCCACAAATTTATACCTTCCAGGAAATTTATATCCTCTCACAGATTCTCCGTATCCCTTTTCTGAATATTCCGTTTCCAAATAATATGAGAAAAATAAAGTTTATCTGCCTTTGGCCGCAGCTTCAGTATTTGTGCCCGCCAACGAACTCACCTTTAAAAAATGTAAAAACCGGATAATGAATGTTGTCGCAAGTTTATTTTTTTTTAGATGTTTTACTGGATGATTTTGAAAAGCGTTAGGCGAATAGGTGTCGTAACTTTATTTCTTTTCTAGATGTTTTTCAGTATGATTTTGAAAAGCATTGAGCGAATAGGTGTCGCAGCTTTATTCCTTTTTTAGATGTTTTACCGGTAGACTTTGACGAGTACTCCATTATCCGTCTCAAGATTTAAAAAGTTACAGACTCGGACACTCGAAGCAACGTTGAATGAGAAACACTTCCTAGTTTAGTCCCAATTGTTAACGTTATTGCAAAGGAAAATGTTTTTCAAGGAGAAAGAGAGATATATTCATACATTAATTCAGCCATTCTTTATCTATGAATAGGTTCGTACACATTCAAACAAATCGTATGGCTCGCTCTGTGGGAAAAGTGAATACTAGGTCCAGTATAAATGAAAAATATTTGATCTAACAATGTTTTTTTCAGAACTTTTTCGTTTTAGTAAATTTTTACAATTTTTTAGTACATTTAACACAAGGGACCACAAATGTTAGTGGTGATATATTGCCAATTTACTTCAATTAATGGAATCTGCAATCGTTTTGCAGTTTAATTTCAAATCAAATGTACAATTATAGTTCCATTTTTCTCATCTACAAAATAAATTCATTCCACTATACTCCTCGTCCTTGTATCATACTTGCATTATTTTGCAGTTATATTCATTCATGAATTCTGCATGAGATGCCACTTCCGTTAATAGAGATGTCTAAAACAGTGATTCAATGAAATCATCTTGAAAGAAACATTTGGTGACAAGTAAACTTAGTCTACTATAAGGGACCTCTTGTATGTGTGGCTTGCGAGAGAGAGAGAGAGAGAGAGAGAGAGAGAGAGAGAGAGAGAGAGAGAGAGAGAGAGAGAGAGAGTAACCCCCCAAAATATTCCCCTTACTATACAACTCACAATGCGTGGAAAAAAAAAACGGGGCAATCTTCCTTTCATGAAAGTCGCTGAATGCAGCATTAAAACGTTATGTTCCACCAAAGGTTTATTTTTCCATTTTTCCAGGAAGATCTCTTGACTTATGAATTCCCACGCAAGCTGTACAGGCGAGTTCCCTTTATATGCTGCAGTAATCTGCCTTTCCTTGGCGTTCTAAAGAATAATGGCTACTTCCGCCCTAATGGAACGCCATCTGGAAAATGGCAAGAGCTTCAAGGGAGAATCTGAAATGCATTAGTTTTCATTGTCAGCATTTAGCTTACCTACCTTATGAAGGAAGGGGCAGCTGCATTTGCATTTATACAGAGCCTAAGTACAGTCCATTATCTCTTTATGAACAACATAAGATTGTAATGAGAAAGCAGAAAAGACATAAATAACCGAATGAGACTATATCGACGAGGACTCAGTAAAAAGTACAGAAGGGTAGGTTTTATGACTAATATTAGTTTCTTGTACTACACCGATCTGTTATTGTGACTTATTAAGATGGCATAAATGCCGGGTCAGCCAGGTAACACCCATTAGACATAAAAACTTCTCCCAATAAGATAAATATCAATTAGGAGATGAGACAGGAGAGGGGGAACATACATCCTGCCTATGTGAACTCTCGAGAGAGACTGAGAGTTTCTAGCCATGTGATTAGCTTATCAACAGCCGGTTAGGAGCGTCGTAAGGGACTGTGACCCAGATATCAGATGCACGGTTGATGTAAATCTACTATAGTGTTAACTTCACATCTAGGGTAATTAATCTTTAAATTCACTCGGAAATCGATTTCATTAAGAAATCACCCCGTAACCCGAGCGAGTAAGCCTTCAATTTGATGTGCTGATTGGATTTCCAGGATACAGATTTCCCTCGAGAATTTTTATTCCTTCTCTAATGAAACTCTTGACGGCTTAGTTAGAGGAAGGATGAAAAGGGCCATTTAATCCTCCTGGGTGAGAAGGTGGGCGGAAACCATCCGACTGAACGCCCCAGAAGAGTGTGCTTATGGGCGAGGGAAATAGTTGCCTGGGAATGCGCTTTGCTCTCTGCGTAGAGTCCCTTGTTTCATCCTTTGATATCTACTCACCCAAATGCTTGGCCTTGAATATAAATGAAAAAAAAATACTTAAGAAATAAAGGAGTAATCTCTTGTTTCATCCTTTGATATCTACTCACCCAAATGCCTGGCTTTGAATACGCATATAAAAACTTACGAAATAGCGCTTTGCTCTTTACGTAGATTCTGTGTTTCATCCTTTGATATCTACCCACCCAAATGCCTGGCTTTGAATGCATATAAAAAAACTTACGAAAAAAACTTACGAAATAAAAAAAAAAATGTAGTTATCATGACTTTTACTTTATAAATGATCTTGGTATTACCTTTTAAGGCTACCAGTATTCTCTGAGAGAAGTGAATTTTAAGGGTCATTGCTACTTCATACCATTTCCTCTCTCTCTCTCTCTCTCTCTCTCTCTCTCTCTCTCTCTCTCTCTCTCTCTCATCACCAGGTAACATCGCCCTCATTAATAGAATTACTCTTCCGAGACCTGTATAAGATTAAATTGGCTGAAGTTTTAAAGCTCTAAGTCATAAGTTTAAGCAAGTATCTCCATTGACTTCCAGACCAATGTCTTCACCCGACATGTCAAGAATTTGGGACAGAGGCAGCACTGAAGATCACCATCAACTGACAGAACTCGAAGGAAAGCGAGCCCTCTTCATTTTAACAGGTTCTCGCGCCGGATCAAAGGTACGCTCTTCTACAGTAGATTCACATCAACCGTGCATCTGATGTCTAGGCCCGTCCCTTACGACACTCCTGTTTGGCTGTTGATAAGCCAATCACAAAGCTGGAAACTCACAGCCTCTCTCGAGAGTTCACATAGGCAGGATGTATGTTCCACCTCTCTGAGGGATACTGTTGAAAGACGTATCCCCCTGGAGAGGTGGAACATACATCCTACCTTTGTGAACTCTCGAGAGAGACTGAGAGTTTCCAGCGCTGTGAGTGGCTTATCAACAGCCAATTAGGAGCATCGTAAGGGACTTGCCTAGACATCAGATGCACGGTTGATGTGATTCAAGTCTCGTTAACTTTAGCATGGTTTTACTTTTACCGGTTTGTGTGATTATTAAGTGTTCTTGACGATAAGCATAAGATTTACTACACTGATTTACATAATATATTATTTAAACCTAATTTCCTCAGTAGGGGGTTAGTGCCGTAGGTGCACCTCATTCGGTGCACTGTAGGCATTACTTAAGGTTCTTTTGCTGCGTTCCTTCGGCCCCTAGCTGCAACCCTTTTCGTTCCTTTTACTGCACTTCCGTTCATATTCTCTTTCTTCCATCTTTCTGTCCACCCTCTCCTAACAATTGTTTCATAGTGCAACTGCTTTGAGGTTTTCCTCCTGTAACACCTTTCAAACCTTCTACTGTCTATTTTCGTTTCAGGGCTGAATGGCCTTAGTTGCCCCAGTGCATGGCATTGTGCCAAAAATCTATATAAATCAGATCGAATCATATTAAGCCTAAATTCAGTGAGGGTGGAAACATTACCTGACGAATCGGTCAGCTTATGCTGGTCGGGGTTTAGTACAGAGTCTAGGCGCCTCAGTGGCGTGGTCGGTATGGTGTTGGGGTAACACCTCGGTGGCTGCGAGTTCGATTCTCGGGCATTCCATTGAGGTGTGAGAGATGTGTATTTCTGGCGATATAATTTCACTCTCGGCGTGGTTCGGAAGTCACGTAAAGCCGTTGGTCTCGTTGCTGAATAACCACTGGTTCCATGCAACGTAAAAACACCATACAAACAAACAAACAATAGTACAGAGTCTATGTAAAAAAGTAAAAAAACTCATCCAATTTAAAGATAAAGGCAAATTATCTTAATATGGATTATGTCACTCACTTCCGATTTCCTTTCGAAAAAAAACAAAATCTTTTTCGAACACCTTCCTACAGCCGTCAAAATATAAACGTCGTAAGTTGGTTCATGAAAGTAACCACACATAATATTATTAGAAGCTGGAAGGCGAATAAGCACACAAATAAACAAAGCTATAAAGACCAACATAATGAGAAATAGGGCGTGGCGTTAATATGGAAAAATCATGTTAATGTGCCCTTATCCAATCGTGCAAAGCGGCCTCCTTTCACAACAAATCTGTTTACAGAGTCTAAGGGTATCTCCTAACACTCGCCTGCCTCCTAATTGAATGTAGAAGAAGAAGAAGAAGAAGCATTGGCTCTGTTGACCAAGATCCTCCATCTCCGTCTTCGTTCGAAGCCTCCTCACATATGACGTGAGTGAGATAATCTGTCGTCACTGAGAGGCCTCTCTTCACTTCACAAGGGTGAGACGTTGTACCTTTTTTGAGTATTATTTGCCATGTAAATTATTCACGTGTAATCTAATTGCTGTCTCTCCCGTGCTCCAGAGGATATGGAATTGAGTTGGCTCGCGTCTAGTACTTAATTTTATGTCACTAAGGTTGTAGAGTCTTCATTTTATATCACTAAGATGACATAGTCTTCATTTTATATCACTAAGGTGGCAGTGTTAATTTTATATCACTAAGGAGGCCGAGTCTTAATTTTATATGACATGAAGCTGACGCCTTCTGATATCCGATTACATTTCCTTGTGATAAGATAACCTGGCAATACAAAAATTA
>NC_087206.1:69488469-69499045 GCF_015104395.2 Macrobrachium nipponense | reverse complement strand
CCTTGCAGACAAAGGATGATTAAAGAGGGGAGGAAATAATATCCTTGCAAGCAATCTTAACGCAAAATTGCTAATATAACGACCATAACAATAAAAGCAATTAATGGTATGAAAGATACTTGTCATAAGTAGCAATAAATGGTATGAAAGATACTTATCATAAGAGGATATATCACACAAACTAATTTTTATATTGCCAGGTTATCTTAGCACAAAAAAATTTAATTCGGATATCGGAAGGGACAGCTTCGTGTGATATAAAATTAAGACTCTGTGATATAAAATTAAGACTCTGTGATATAAAATTAAGACTCGGGCGCCTTAGTGATATAAAATCAAGGCTGACGCCTTACTGATATAAAATTAAGACTGCCGCCTTAGTGATATAAAATGGAGACTGATGCCTTGGTGATATAAAATGGAAACTGACGCCTTAATTATATAAAATGGAGACTCTGCCGCCTTAGTGATATAAAATTAAGACTCTGCCGCCTTCGTGATATAAAAAGAAAACTCTACCGCCTTAGTGATATAAAATTAAGTACTAGACGCGAGCCAACTCAATTCCATATCCTCTGGAGCACGAGAGAGACAGCAATTAGATGACACGAGAATAATTTACATCGTAAACAATACTCAAAAAAGGTACAACGTATCACCCATGTGAAGTGAAGAGAAACCTCTCAGTGACGACAGATTATCTCACTCACGTCATATGTGAGGAGGCTTCGAACGAAGATGGAGCTGGAGGATCTTGGTCAACAGAGCCAACGCTTCTTCTTCTTCTTCTTCTTCTACATTCAATTAGGAGGCAGGCGAGTGTTGGTAGAAACCCTTAGACTCAGTAAACAGATTTCTTGTGAAAGGAGGATGCTTTGTACGATTGGAGAAGAGCACATTATCATGATTTTTTTTCCATATTAACGCCACACCCTCTTTCTAATTACGTTGTTCTTTATAGCTTTATTGATTTGTGCGCTTATTCGCGTTCCAGCGTGTGATGATATGTGTGGTTACGTTCATGAACGCACTTACGACGTTCAAATTCTGACGGTGGTAGAAGGAGGTCGAAAAAGATTTTTTTTTTTTTTTTTTTTTTTTTTTTTTTTTTTTTTTTTTTTTTTTTTTTGACAGGAAATCAGAAGTGAGTGACATAAGTCCATATTAAGATAATTTGCCTTTATCCTTAAATTGGATGAGTTTTTTTTTACTCGTTTACATAGACTTTGTACTATTGTTTGTTTGTTCGTTTGTATGGTGTTTTTACGTTGCATGGAACCAGTAGTTATTCAGCAACGGGACCAACGGCTTTACGTGACTTCCGAACCACGTCGAGAGTGAATTTCTATCGCCAGATATACACATCTTTCACACCTCAATGGAATGTCCCAGAATCGAACTTGGGGCCACAGAGGTGGTACGCCAACACCATACCGATCACGACAAGTGTAAGATTTGAAGTCTCTACAAGCTAATTGATTCGTCAGGTACTGTTTCCACCCTCACTGAATTTAGGCTTAATATGATTTTATCTGATTTATATAGATTTTTGGCACAATGCCAAGCACTGGGGCAACTAAGGCCATTCAGCCCTGAAACGGGAATTGACAGTAGAAGGTTTGAAAGGTGTTACAGGAGGAAAACCTCAAAGCAGGTGCACTATGAAACAATTGTTAGGAGAGGGTGGACAGAAAGACGGAAGAAAGACAATATGAACGGAGGTACAGTTAAAGAGAATGAAAGCAGTACTAGGGGCCGACGGGACGCAGCAAAGAACCTTAAGTAATGCGTACAGTGCACTGAATGAGGCGCACTGACGGAGCTGCCCCCATCCACCCCCCCCTCACCCGGGGAAATTTAGCTTAAATAATATATTATGTAAATCAGTGTTGCAAATCTTCCGCTTATCGTCAAGAACACTGCATAATCTCACAAACCGGTAAAAGCAAAATCATGCTAAAGTTAACGAGACTTGAATCACATCAACCGTGCATCTGATGTCAAGGCCTGTCCCTTACGATGCTCCTAATTGGCTGTTGATAAGCCACTCACAGCGCTGGAAACTCCGAGTCTCTCTCTCGAGTTCACATAGGTAGGATGTATGTTCCTCCTCTCCTGAGGGATACGTCTTTCAACAGTATCCCTCAGGAGAGGTGGACACATACATCCTGCCTTTGTGAACTCTCGAGAGAGACTGAGAGTTTCCAGCCCTGTGATTGGCTTATCAACAGCCAATCAGGAGAGTCGTAAGGGACGGGCCTAGACATCAGATGCACGGTTGATGTGAATCTACTATAGCAGAACGTACCTTTGGTACGACGCGGGAACCTGTTCGACTGAAGAGGGTTTGCTTTCCTTCGAGTTCTGTCAGTTGGTGGTGATCTTCAGGGCTGCTTCTGTTCCAAATTCTTGACATGTCGTGTGAAGACATTAGTCTGAAAATGAATGGAGATACTTGCTTAAACTTATGACCTAGACCTTTAAAACTTCAACCAATTTAATCTTATACAGGTCTCAGAAGAGTAATTCTACTAATGAAGGCGATGTTACCTGGTGATGAGAGAGAGAGATGGTAGGAAGTAATAATGACCTTTAAAATTCATTTCTCTCAGAGAATATGTATTAAATATCAAAGGATGAAACAAGAGACTACTCCGTTATTTCGTAAGTTTTTTATATGTGTTCAAAGCCAGGCTTTTGGGAGAGTAGATATCAAAGGATGAAACACAGACTCTATGTAGAGAGCAAGGCGCTATTCCGTAAGCTTTTTTTATATATATTAAAGCCAGGCATTTGGGTGAGTAGATATCAAAGGATGAAACCAAGAGACTCTATGTAGAGAGCAAAGCGCATTCCGAAGCAATTATTTTGCTCGTCCGTAAGCGGACCTGGGCGTTCAATTGGATGCTTTCCGTCCACCTTCTCACCCATGAGGATTAAATGGCTCTTTTCATTCTTCCTCTAACTAAGCCGTCAAGAGTTTCATTAGAGACCGAATGAGCATTCTTGAGGGAAATCTGTAGCCTGGAAATCCAATCAGCACATCAAATTGAAGGCGTACTCACTCCGTTTACAGGGGTAATTTCTTAATGAAATCAAATTCCGAGTAAGTTTAAAGATTAATTAGCCTTGATGGAAGTTAACACTATATGGAGGAGTTATAGAGTACTATTTGACTACGTGTGAGAGAGAGAGAGAGAGAGAGAGAGAGAGAGAGAGTAATTGGTGGTTGGATGGTTAGCAATTGGATTGGCTGTTGGAGAGTTCTGGGTTGTCTGTTGGTGCTGTTGATTGTTAGAGTTCTGTATTAGGAGTTTTTTTTTTTTTGGTGAGTTTGGTCAGAAGTTGTGATAATCAGTAGTGTTGACAGCGGTCTGTGGAAAGTGTTGAGGGGATTGGGGTTTTTTTTTTTTTTTTTTCATTTTTTTTTTTTTTTTTTTTTTTTTTTTTGTTTATTTTAGGTAATGTGTTATTTGTTTGTTGCTGATTGTGGTTGGGTTCGATATTGGTTGCTTAGGAGTTGTTGTGCTCTGAGGTTTTTGTTGAGTTGTATGTGAGTTCCTGTTGGATTATATGTGAGTTGTTGTGGTTGAGGGTTGTTGTTGGTGTTGTTAGTGGGTATGTGTAGCTTTTTTGTGTTTTTTTTTTTGTATTAGTAATTGTTTGTGTATTGGTTTTTTGTTGTGTTGTTGTTGAGTTTTTTGTTTGTTATAATGTGAGGGTTTGTGGTTGTGGTTCCTTGGTTGTTTGCTGTGGTGTTAGGTTGTGTTGGTTGTGTTCCTTTTTTGTTGTTGTGCTGTTTTGTTGTGGGTTGTGGTTCTGGGTTGGTTCTTGGTTGTTGTTGTTGGTATCTCTGTGACCTCGACTGGTGGACAGCACAGCATAGCCCTGGAGTATCTGGAGTTGGTAAGTACATGTGTTTGTGTTTTTTTTTCTTTTTTTGTGTATGACTGGGGTGAGTTGGGCAGCTGGAGTGATTAGGTTTATGTGGGGGGATTTGCCAGCTTGTTTTTTTAGCTAGTGATCCCGCCACATTATTTTTTGGCGCCCGAACAAGGACTGTTGGTGTGGCAGCTGCAGGACGATTGGGGTAGTGAGTTGTGTGATTGGTGGAGAGAGTGAGTATGGAAGGGTTGAAGGAGATAGAGAGGCTGAAGGAGGAGCTGAGGTTGGCGAGGGAAGTTAAGGAAAGGTTGAAAGTGGAGAATAGAGAGGCTGAAGGGGACTGAGGTTGGCAAGGGAAGTTTGTAAGAAAGGTTGAAAGGAAGAATGAGAAGGTTAAGGGTAGAGTGTGAGGAGCTGAAGAGCGAGTTAGAGGAAATGAGAGGAATGCTAAGGAGTGTGAAAGTGGAAATGAAAGAAGAGGTGAAATGAGCGGAAGAGAGAATGGTTGAGGAAATGGACGAAAAATTCGTGGTAATGTTGAATGCGGTGCAAGAGTGATGCAGGAAATGATGAAGGGATTCGTGGGAGAGGAAGCTGTAGGAGGTAGGCCTACTTGGTCTTGTGGCGGGCCAGGAGTGGTAAAGAAAGTGAAAGAGTGAGTGGATGAGAGTACAAGTGACGAAGGTGATTTGGTTGAGATAGGTAAGGGAAAGAAGGGGAAGACGCAGGATAAGGATAAACCTGAGGATAAGAATAAGAAGGGGGCTGAGGAAAAGAAAACGACTAAGGGAAAGAAGGTTAGTAAGGGTGATGGACAGGATGAGACTAGGACAGAATACACTGGGGAAAGGGCTGAGAGTGATTTGGATAGCGGTGAGTTGAAGCAGGTTGGTAGAAAGAAGGGTAAGAAGAGCGTAATCAGGAGTATGGACGTGAGTATGGAAGTTGACTCACTGTATTCGGAAGAGGGAAAGAGGGGTCAGAATGGAAGTAGCAAAAGTGAGAGTGAGAGTGAGCAGGATATACGAAAGGCTGTGTATATGAGAGAGGTACCCCGGTGTGCACAATACGAGGAATATGGTAATAGGGACATAGGGGACTTTTTTTAAGGAATATGAGAGGTATTGTGAGGCAAAGTATGGGGATAACAAGAGAGTCTGGGCAAGAGAGTTAGGTAGCTTTTTGACAGGATTTTTGTTGAGTATGTATGGGGTAATGATGAGTGTAGGGAATGTTCCATATGAGAGCGTGAAAGCCAGGATTGTAGAACAGGCAAAGAGGATAAAGAGTAGCGTTAGATATAGGAGAAAGCATGATATGGAAGAGGCAAGAATGAATGTTGGTGAGTCTTTGTCAATGTATGTCTGTAGGTTGGAAACATTAGTATGGAAAAATGAGTGTAAGGAGTTAGTGCGGAAGTTGTTGGCGACTGTACCAGAGAGTGTATATGAGTTTATAAATCTGAAACGTAACAAGAAAATGCGATGGATGAATGAAAGATTGACATGGAACGACATTTTGGAGATAGTAGAAGATTATGAGTTAGATAGGTGTATGAAAGAGAGTAGGAGTGTTAGTGTTAGGACTGAAGTAGCTGAGGTTGTACCGGAGTTTAAAAGCTATAGGGAGGCAGTTTTGGAAGGGCCGAGGCAAATGGCAGAGTGAGTGGTAGATAGGAGCATTAGGGGAAGTAATGTGAGTGTAGTTAGCCCTAAAAGAGATAGGAGTGTGAGTGTTGGAAGAGTAGGGTCTGTTAGTTGTGAGCGAGAGTAACAGTGTTATAAATGTGGTAAGCCAGGGCACAGGAAGAATGAATGTAGGTGGGCGTTAGGGGCGTGCTTCAGGTGTGGCCAAACGAGGCATTTAGTGAGCGAGTGTAAGAAAGATAAGGATATTAAATGTTATATGTCTGGACAGGCAGAGCACATGGCTAGTGGATGTCGGGGTACCCATATGAACATGGTTTGCGGCAACTGTGGGAAGAACGGGCATTATGCTAGGATGTGTAAAGAACAGCGTGCGGAGTGTGTTGAATGTGGAATGGAAGGTCATGTGGCGAGTGTGTGTAGGCAAAAGAGGATGAGTCAGGCTGGGAATTCGGGAAACTAAGTGAAAAGGGGATTCAGTTGGTGGGTTCTCTAGTATGCGACAGTATGTTCGGGAGAATGTGATGAGTGAGAGGTTGAGGGTGAATAAATGTGAGCCAAGTGTCAGTGAGCAAATGGGTCTGGAAGATTGGCAGTTAGTGTTGGTTGAGTATGGAAGAAAGCGGAAGAAGGCAAGGAATGGGAATGAAAGGGAGAAACGTGAGCTGCATGATAAATGGATTAGTGTTAGGGTAAGAATGGTGGATAAGGCGTGTAATAATGATGACTTTGTGGGGAGGAATAATACATATAGCATGTGTGGGTTTGAATTGTTAGGGTTTGGTAAAGTTTCACCGGGAAGCGAATCAGGTGGTAAGGATGTAGTTGGCAATATGAATGAGTCTCTTCAGGAGTTTGACAGGAGTGTAAGTGAGGTAAGTGATTTGGTGGCAGACTTACGAGAGATATTCGGACAAGAGTTAGAAGGGGTAGATGAGATAGTGAATGGGATTTGGGAGGATGGTAGTGAGGGAGAAGTTGATGGTGGTGTAACTGAAAATGTGTATGTGGGCCCTCAAACAAGATCCAGGGGGCCTGCATATGAGCATCCGTGGGTGTTACGGAAGGCTATTTAGTGTGGGTGTTGTGAATGTAAGGAGACGTTGTCAAATGTAACGGGGGAGGAAATATGGAGGAGTTATGGAGTTCCATTTGACAATGTCTGTGTGTGTGTGTGTGAGAGAGAGAGAGAGAGAGAGAGAGAGTAATTGGTGGTTGGATAGTTAGCAATTGGACTGGCTGTTGGAGAGTTCTGGGTTGTCTGTTGGTGCTGTTGACTGTTAGAATTCTGTGTTTTGATTTTTTTTTGGTGAGTTTTCAGTCAGTCTTTGGTCAGAAGCTGTGATAATCAGTAGTGTTGACAGCGGTCTGTGGAAAGTGTTGAGGGATTGGTTTAAGTTATTTAGGTAATGTATTGGTTTGTTGCTGATTGTTGTTGGGTTTGATATTGGTTGTTTAGGATTTGTTGTGCTCTGAGGTTTTTGTTGAGTTGTATGTGAGTTCCTGTTGGATTATATGAGTTGTTGTGGTTGAGGGTTGCTGTTGGTGTTGTTAGTGGGTGTGTGTTGTGGTGCTGTTTGTTTTTTGTTGTATTGGTATTGGTTTGTGTGATTGGTCCTTTTGTTGTGTTGTTGAGTTTTTGTTTTTATATGTGAGGTTGTGGTTGTGTTCCTTGGTTGTTTGCTGTGTTGTTAGGTTGTGGTTGTGTCCCTTGTTTGTTGTTGAGTTGTGGGGTTGTGGTGTTTGGGTGTTGTGTTGTTGGGTTGTGGTTATGTTCCTGTTTTGTTGTTGTGTTATTTTGTTGTGGGTTGTGGTTCTGGGTTGGTTCTTGGTTGTTGTTGTTGTTATCTCTGTGACCTCGACGGGCGGACAGCATAGCATAGCCCTGGAGTATCTGGAGTTGGTAAGTAAATGTGTTTGTGTGTGTGTGTGTTTTTTTTTTTTTTTTTTTTTTTGGTGCAGGTATAGGTCAATTGTCCTGCGTATATGTTGTAGTGTAAAGAGGAAAGTGTGACTGGGGTGAGTTGGGCAGCTGGAGTGATTAGGTTTATGTGGAGGGATTTTGCCCGCTTGTTTTTTTTAGCTTGTGATCAAGCGACAACTATGGTAGATTCACATCACCCGTGGATCTGATGTCTAGGTCATAATCCCTTACGACGCTCCTGACCGGCTGTTGATAAGCCAATCACAGGACTGGAAACTCTCATGTCTCTCGAGAGAGTTCACATAGGCAGGATGAATGTTCCACCTCTCCTGTCCCATCTCCTAATGATATTTATCTCATTGAGAGAAGTTGTTTTCATGTCTTATGGGTGTTACCTGGCTGACCCCTATTTATGTCATCCTAATAACTCACAATAACAGATCGGTGTAGGACAAGAAACAATACAAGTCATAAAACCTACCATTCTGGTTATTCATGTCCTCACTGCTTTTTCATTACAATCTTATGTTATTCATAAAGAGATAATGGACTGCACTTAGGCTCTGTATAAATGCAAATGCAGCTGCCCCTTCCTTCATAAGGGAGGTGAGCTAATGTTGACAATGAAAAATAATGCATTTCAGATTCTCCCTTGAAGCTCCTGCCATTTTCCAGATGGCGTTCCATGAGGGCGGAAGTGGCCATTATTCTTTAGTACGCCAAGGAAAGGCAGATTACTGCAGTATATGAGGGGAACTCGCCTGTACAGCTTGCGTGGGAATTCATAAGTCAAGAGATCTTCCTGGAAAAATGGAAAAATAAACCTTTGGTGGAACATATCGTTTTAATGCTGCATTCAGCGAGGTTGATGAAAGGAAGATTGCTATTTTTTCCATGTTTTGTGAGTTGTATAGTAAGGGGGGAAATTTTTTGGGTGGTTATTTTCTCCCCCCCCCCCCCCACCCCTCCCCCCCCCCCCCCCCACCTCTCTCTCTCTCTCTCTCTCTCTCTCTCTCTCTCTCTCTCTCTCTCTCACGCACACATATACGTGGTCCCTTATGGTGGATTAAGTTTACCTGCCAGCAAATGTTTCTTTCAAGATGATTTCATTGAATCGCTGTTTTATAAATCCCTATTAACAGAACTGACATCTCATGCAGAATTCATGAATGAATATAACTGCTAAATGATGCACGTATGATACAAGGGCGCGGAGTATAATGGAACGAATTTTTGAAGATGAGAAAAATGAAACTGTAATTGTACATTTGGCTTGGAATTAAACTGCGAAACGATTTCAGATTCCATTAATTGAAGTAAATTGCCAATATATCACTATTGACATTTGTGGTCCCTTGTGTTAAATGTACTAAAAAATTGTAAAAACTTACTAAAACAAAAAAAGTTCTGAAAACAAATATTGTTAGATCAAATATTTTTCATTTATACTGGACATAGTGTTCACTTTTCCCACAAAGCGTGCGTACGAACCTATTCATAGATAACGAATGGCTGAATTAATGTATGAATATATCTTTCTTTCTCCTTGAAGAACATTTTCCTTTGCAATAACGTTAACAATTGGGACTGAAATAGGAAGTGTTTATCATTCAACGTTGCTTCGAGTGTCCGGGTCTATAACTTTTTGAATCTTGAGACGGATGACGGAGTACTCGTCAAAATCATCCTCTAAAACATCTAAAAAAGGAATAAAGTTGCGACACCTATTCGCTCAACGCTTTTTAAAATCATTCTGTAAAACATCTAAAGAAAGGAATAAACTTCCGTCAACAATTCCACCAACGAAGGTCAAATAAAAACCAGATGTTGCTCTTCATTATTCAGTTTTTACATTTTTTAAAGGTAAGTTCATTGGCGGGTACCAATACTGGAGCTGCAGCCAAAGGCAAATAAACTTTATTTTTCTAACGTTATTTGGATACGGAATATTCAGAAAAGGGATACGGAGAATCTGTGAGAGGAAATAAATTTCCTGGAAGGTATAAATTTGTGGAAGCTGAGTAGAAGAGAAGAAGAAGCAAAGACTAAGAGAAGGAGGATTAATTCCTTTCGGACAGGATTAAACCTAGCGGACATCCCTTCATTAGCAAGAAAAAAAACACAGAAGACTAGATGGGGATCAAAGTCTAAGGTTTGCTCCTTCAGCAGGTTTTGAACTCTGTAAGAAAACTAAGAAAAGTAATCCTAAAGCATAAAAGTGATGAACACATGACTTTCCAGTTCAGTTGGCCTTTGAAAACACATCAGTATTCTGTTTTATGTCGAAACAGATAAGGGATGAGACTATGATAAAATGATGAGCAGAGAAGGATATTAACCTGAACTATATAAACAAAGAGGCAATGACTTTGGAAAAAACTCCCATTTATCCATGTAATACTGTGGTGACTGTCCCATTTATCCAGGTATTCCTGAGGTGACTGTCACTTTTATCTAGGTATTTCGGAGGTGACTGTTCATTTGATCCAGGCATTACTGTGGTGACTGTCCATTTTATCCAGGTAATCCTGGGGTGACTGTTCCTTCTATCCAGACATTACTGTGGTGACTGTCCCAATTACCTCTCGCTAAACCTTAACACGTCCCCCCTCCAACTTAACTGAAACAGGCGGGCACACCCCACCCCCCCCAACGTAAACATAAACCTTGATACAGAATTATCAATCACAGGAAAGAAATGCAACTTAAATAATGAATTAATTTTCTATGTTATCAAGTACATGAAATGAGGTATGATAAACCCGTAGAGTGTATTTACCACATATATTAAAAAGGGAAGGGAGAAAGGAGATGTGGGTGGGTGGGTTAGGGGGGAGAAGGTTAGGGGAAGGGAAAGGGGAAGGGGGTGGTGGTTTTCAATCCTACCCTATTATCTAAGTTTTGGTCAAACGGTGGCCCATGTGCCGAATTCTGTCTAGATTTGTCACAATTTTCCCTCCAAATATAGGTATTCCATTTGTAGGAACCGACCTGGCACATTGAATTTGAGGAAGATTTGCAGTAAGAAATGCAACTTTAACACGATTCTTTACATTTCATTTTCTATTCCCATTTGTTATTGCAGCAGAATCAATAGTACTACATATTTTATTTCTCCATC
>NC_087206.1:69448469-69483469 GCF_015104395.2 Macrobrachium nipponense | reverse complement strand
GGAATGGTTTTTTTATTTAAAGTTGATAACAATTTTTTTTTCGGTCATGATTTTTTCGATCCACCCGTCCCCAGGTGGGAACGAAACGAACATTTTTTCCAGAAAACAGTCCAGTGGGACGGCCTATCCCCCAATTTTTCGCCCCCCACAAGATCAGGAAACAGTCCAGTGACGCTATCAATCGGCCAACAGAGACGCTATAAGTTCATATCGATTCTGACCTTACAAATCACCCTCGATCTGGATGCTTTCGTAATTAGAATCGATATGAAACCCCGTCTACCATGTTGGGAGGTAAAGTGAATTTAGATATTAAAGGACATTTGTAGCTTGAATTGATATATAAATGGATCACGGTTCGATGTGATAATTATTCATAACAAAAGGCTACGTTCTGTCAAACGCTCGAATTGGCCAACATGGTAGACGGGGTTTCATATCGATTCTAATTACGAAAGCATCCAGATCGAGGGTGATTTGTAAGGTCAGAATCGATATGAACTTATAGCGTCTCTGTTGGCCGATTGGATAGCGTCACTGACTGTCCTGATTTCGTCCCCGTCCACCTGGACGGTGGTTCGATCCCATGGGGGGACGAAATTGTTATCAACTTAAAAAATTCCCCTTCGGTTTCATATATGAAAAATATCATTTGGGAGGTAAAGTGAATTTAGATATTAAAGGACATTTGTAGCTTGAATTGATATATAAATGGATCACGGTTCGATGTGATAATTATTCATAACAAAAGGCTACGTTCTGTCAAACGCTCGAATTGGCCAACATGGTAGACGGGGTTTCATATCGATTCTAATTACGAAAGCATCCAGATCGAGGGTGATTTGTAAGGTCAGAATCGATATGAACTTATAGCGTCTCTGTTGGCCGATTGGATAGCGTCACTGACTGTCCTGATTTCGTCCCCGTCCACCTGGACGGTGGTTCGATCCCATGGGGGGACGAAATTGTTATCAACTTAAAAATTCCCCTTCGGTACATATATGAAAATATATCATTTGGGAGGTAAAGTGAATTTAGATATTAAAGGACATTTGTAGCTTTGAATTGATATATAAATGGTCACGGTTTCGATGTGATAATTATTCATAACAAAAGGCTACGTTCTGTCAAACGCTCGAATTGGCCAACATGGTAGACGGGGGTTTCATGTCGATTCTAATTACGAAAGCATCCAGATCGAGGGTGATTTGTAAGGTCAGAATCGATATGAACTTATAGCGTCTCTGTTGGCCGATTGGATAGCGTCACTGACTGTCCTGATTTCGTCCCCGTCCACCTGGACGGTGGTTCGATCCCATGGGGGGACGAAATTGTTATCAACTTAAAAATTCCCCCTCGGTACATATATGAAAATATATCATTTGGGAGGTAAAGTGAATTTAGATATTAAAGGACATTTGTAGCTTGAATTGATATATAAATGGATCACGGTTCGATGTGATAATTATTCATATATATATATATATATATATATATATATATATATATATATATATATATATATGTATATATATGTATACGTATATATATATATATATATATATATATATATATATATATATATATATATATATATATATATATATATATATATACGTATATATATATATATATATATTTATATATATATATATATATATATATATATATATATATATATATATATATATATATATATATATATATATATATATATATATATATATATATATATATACGTATATATATATATATATATATATATATATATATATATATATATATATATATATATATATATATATATATATATATATATTCGTATGCTTGTGTGTCTACATATAAGGTTGCTCGACAGACAATATCTGGCATGTGGCCATCATTTGACCCAATTAAGTAACTGGGTAGGATTCAACCCGTACCCGTGCCCTGGCCCCCCTTTCGCATCCCCTCCCCCCGCTCCTCCCCCCAACCTCCCTTCACCCTTTCCTTTGAAGCTGCTGAGGTAAAAAAAATCTAGGATTTTATCATACCTCATTTCATGTACTTGAGACCAAAGAAACATTAGAAAATACTTTTCAGTCACCGTAGTAATACCTGGATAAATTCTCTGAAAAATGCAGTCGATTTCACTGAGGTCCTGTTTTCATAGGATTATGTACTCCTTTTACAATGTTCCGACCATACTTTGCGTTAACAAGCTCAAATTTAATAAACTAACCCCAACGCTGAATGGGGTATAGTTAAATATTCAATTTATCATTCTTGGAATTTTAAATACGTCAGCGTTTATGGAAACGGTAAGTTTCTCTTGCTTATTTAGTAACCTGCTACTCTGCTCTCAATTGGTACTATTCCTCTGTCATGTTAAAAAGAAAAATGATTGAAAGTAGAAAGAGCGCACTTCTATTGTTCTGTTGCACTGGATTTGATTTGGCATCCTTTTAGTGATTTTACGGAAATATTCAAATAGATCAACCGTTGAATAGTAAATAAAAAGAATGTGTTTATTCCCCGCTGACAGCTGACAGAACGGCTACGGACTTTTTACTCTGTTAAAAGACAGGTGCTCATTTTTCAGTAACTAGAATTCCTCCATTGAAAGCGTGTACCGCTCAACGCTTTGGATTGACAATCATTTATGGATTTCCAGGATTGGCTGGTTAAATACCAATATGGCCAGAAATATATTTCATACATAGATGAACATGCGTTTCACACGCAAAATAAATTCGTTTATTATAATATGACGTGTCGCCTGACTTATGTCAGACGCCTTTCAAAGTCTGGCTATTGGAAAATTTTATTAGCATTTACGTGAAAATTTAGAGACCCTCGAGTGACTGTTCAATATATATGAATTGAGGAACATCGAACTTAAAATAATATGGTCACATTTAAAAATGATTTGACTGGGCACGAGAAGTTAGGAGGTATCAATACCCGGAAAGAACAATACACAACATTGCGTATACATATACAAAATTGCTTATTATCTCGATGTTTTATGTATTTATATATTTTTACATTTTCGTTATCTCATTATCTGATTTACTTTAAACGAACCTTCCACTCCTTGTGATTTCAAAATTGGAGCCAAAACTTCCATGGATGTTGGTTTCTTGGCAGAGATGGAAGTTGGTTACCATATTTACTGTATGTTATGCTGTTTCAAATGGACGTATTACTTCATTTGATATTTCGGTATTTTTCATTTGTTCAACTACTATTCTTGTTTTATTGTTATTTTACTGCTGAATAGCTTGTAGCTCCAACTGCTGGCTTTTGGTAACTGTATGTTTAACATTTTTGGCCTTTCTTGGCTACATACACTGTACACTTTATCTTTTTCCTTAATAAACGCTCCAAGAGGAGGTCCATTGGAGGACGAAACTGTTGGGGATTTTCTGAGATACGCCATTTTCAGTTTCCTATGTGGAATACAACTGCATTAGTTGCCATTGTAATATCGCTGGTTTCAGGAGAAGAATTAAAAGGCTTTTTGTCTTACTGCTTCGTGGATCATGAGTACCTTATCGCTTACTCGGGGAGTAAGCCTACAAACTACTTTGTTGTTGTTGTTGTTGTAGGTGTAGGAAAGCCTAAAAGGTCTGGGAAAGGTATTTCGCGTTGAGTTAAAGATACAGCAAGTTTAGGATAGGATATTTATGATTTATTTATTAGAATGAAAAAATGTAATAAATAAACAATGAGCATGTTAAACAGTACAGAACAATTATTTTTAATAAAATATAGCGTATTCATTTTAATTTTCGTTGGTGAAACAACGCCTCATTTGACCGTAGAATTTTACCAGGTGTCCGAGAAACCTGGAGGTCGGATCAAGCCTTATTATAGCAACGCTTTTGATTATAAGTTGCTTATTACAAAGAACAACGGTCATTATTTAAATGTACATTACAATGATGGAATAACTTGGACCTACTTGTTGCTGGTGATGGCAGCCATCTGTGGGCTGGTAAGGATTTCTTTTGCTCATACTTGGTTGAAATGATTTAAATACTGGCTTTATCTTCAATGAAACACACCCCTAGGAACACACTTTATTTATAATATATATATATATATACAATTATATATATATATATATATATATAATATTATTAATCATATGATATATATATATATATATATATACTACTATATAGATATATATATAATATAATATAATAATATATTATATTATTAATACTATATATTATTATATTATATAGATATATATATAATATATTAATATACCTCAAATATTATATATATATATATATATAATATAGTATTTTATAATATTATATAAATATATTATAATAATTATATATTCGAGCTACAAATGTCCTTTAATATCTAATTTGCTCTACCTCAGAATTGATATATTTTCATATATGTAAACCGAAGGAGAATAATTTCGTCCTCTCGTGGATTCGGCTAACCTCACTTGTTAGCCGAATCTATAACGTCACTGACATCTTGATTTCGTCTTTGTCCGCTGGACGGTGGTGTATTGGATGTGTTTCGTATTGTGTGCGTATATGCATGCATGTACGTGCGTACTAACAGACTATCAAGGACACTAAACAGAGCTCTACCCTTCAGAGTTATTGAGCAAACAAAAAGTGGATCTGCTTCCCCCTAAAGAGGTCTCGAGGTCGAGTGCCAATAGAAACTGGGCAGCAGTTGAATATCGGATATAAAGCTTTCATTTTTTCGTTTGGCTTTTTTTTTTCTTCCAGGCAAAGGTTTCGAGAGAGAGAGAGAGAGAGAGAGAGAGGCCGAGAGAGAGAGAGAGAGAGAGAGAGAGAGTATTGACCGACGGCTCACTTGCGGAGTTGAATGACAAAAGACGCGAGGAGGGCGTATTAAATCGCGCACCTCCTTCCTAAACTGGAACTTTGTTTGACCGAAGATTATATTGATCTGTTCCATGATATTTTTCTCTGAATGAAGATTATAATGATCTGTTCCATGATATTTTTCTCTGAATGAAGATTATAATAATCTGTTCCATGATATTTTTCTGATTGAAGAATATAATGATCTGTTCCATATTTTTTCTCTGATTGAAGATTATCATAATCTGTTCCACGATAGTTTTCTCTGATTGAAGATTATAATGATCTGTTCCATGACATTTTCTCTGATCGAAGATTATCATGATCTGTTCCGTGATATTTTTCTCTGATTGAAGATTATAATGATCTGTTCCATGATATTTCTCTCTGATTGAAGATTATCATGATCTGTTCCGTGATATTTTTCTCTGACTGAAGATTATAATAATCTGTTCCATGATATTTTTCTCGGCTTGTATTACCCAGTTAACTGATGTAAATTATACTTGATATAATTATTTATGTGGTACAGAATTTGATCTTAACCGTTATCTGGTTCAAAATCATTCTCTAGAAACATCAACGAAACAAATATATAAAACGGAGAGAGAGAGAGAGAGAGAGAGAGAGAGAGAGAGAGAGAGAGAGAGAGAGAGAGAGAGAGAGAGAGGTTATGGAGATGGAAGAGATTTATTAGACGGTTGTGACCAGGGTAGATTTATGTCATGTATCGAAATAAAATATTTCTGGTTGTTTCATGCTAGACATATATATGTATGTATGTATATACATACACACACACATATACATATATATAAAGCAACAAATGCCAATTGAATCTTCCAGTAACTCAGTGCAGACCAAAACTGACCAGCTTTTTTCCTGTTGCGTAACATTGCATATTCATGCAATGCACATCGAACTGCTTATTTTCATTACTTCCATTAAAATTAGCATTGGAGATTCAGTTAGAAAAAAAGGATGTTGTAACGGCTGGAAATTAATTTCTAACCGCCTGTGATTACAGAGAAGAACCTCAATTGCGTTACCAAGAATATTCAATTTTGTCGTTTCTAACTTAAGGGATTTGGGAGGAGTATTTCTTAATCGAAGGTGATATTCAATAAAAAAATGTTTATTTCGCCTTCGCAAGACGAAAAACTATAGTAGATTCACATCAACCGTGCATTTGATGTCTACTAGGCCAATCCCTTACGACGCTACTGATTGGCTGTTGATAAGCCAATTACAGAACTGGAAACTCTCAGTCTCTCGAAAGAGTTCACATAGGCAGGATGTGTGTTCCGCCTCTCCTGAGGGATACTTTTGAAAGACGTATCCCTCAGGAGAGGTGAATCTACTGCAGACGTTGCCTTTTGTAGTACAAGAGATCTCTCACTGCCTTTCAGACCATAGCTCTCTCATGTCCGTATTTCCACGAGAGTAAATAAAAGTAATTGATATTCAGTGTAATACTGCGGTCACTTTACCATTACGATATTCGGTTGCTGGTGATTAGTGCATACACTTACATGTGTTTTATTTACCTGTATCTATTGTTGTTCTCAGATACTTTGTAAATTTATGTTTGCAGTATTTCTTGAAATAGAAAGAATTATGACTGTTTCTTCTCTCTAGACAGATTTCTTTACATTTGGTATTTTCTGGTATTCTGGTATTTACTGGTATTTTTGGGGGGTATTTCTGCTATTTTCTGGGGTATTTTAGCTATTTTCTGGGGATATTTCTGCTATTTTCTGGTATTTTTCTGCTATTTTCTGGGACATATCTGCTATTTTCTGGACATATCTGCTATTTTCTGGGGCATTTCTGCCATTTCTGTAATTTTCTGGGGCATTTCTGCTATTTTCTAGTATTTTCTGGGGCATTCCTGCTATTTTCTGGTACTTTATGGGGCATTTCTACTATTTTCTGGGGCCTTTCTGCTACTTTCTGCTATATTCTGGTGTTTTCTGGGGGATGTCTGCTATTTTCTACTGCCATTTTCTGCTATTTTCGGCATCACGTACCATCGCCGCTCTATGCAATCTATAAACCTCCAAAGCTCCTGAAGGATTATTTCCGAAATCCTCATTCAAAAAAAAGTTCATTATTACTTAGATGTGGTTTACGAATTAATTTAAGTAATTAACGATTTATTTCATATGGGAGTAATTCCAAAACTACGCCTTTGTCGAACTGCATCTGCCTGACTGATTCCAAGCGAATTATATACCAGGTAGGATTATATGAGATAACAAGGGATGTGTGGTAATTATTACTATTATCCTTATTTTTATTTTTACCGTACTCCTCGTGATTCTGAAATATCGGTTTTTAAGCCTCATATCGAAGTTAGGAAAATTATTAGTTTTCATCAAAATCAGTCGAAAATGTCATATCGACGAGATATCCAGTATACATATAAACTATTTTATTCGAGCTACAAATGTTCTTTAGTATCTAATTCACTCTACCTCGGAATTAATATATTTTCACACATGTAAACCGAAGGGGAATTTTTTAGTTGATAATAATTTCGTCCTCTCGTGGGTTCGAACCACCGCCCAGCGGACAGAGAAGAAATCATGACTTCAGTGATGGTATCGGTTCTAGGACAAAATCCCCCTGGACAGAATCCCCCGGGACAAATTTAGTCATGAAAATGTAAGCAACCAATAATAGTAGTAACTTGTTTTATTTTTCATTGCTTATATAGTTCCAAACAGAAATGTATTAAAAAAATTCGTACAGTTATTGCTGGTTTTACATTTATCATTGCATATATAGTTCTAGTTAACTGAATATTACGGATAGAATTTTTTTAACTAACTCAGGAGGTGGAATTCTTAACAATAAATATATCTGAGGCAAATGCAAATTTCAGGAAAAATGCTAAATTGTTCATTCAAAGACTGAACATGTGCTTAAAAGTTAAATGCAATGCCTCTATAATCTAAATACGCTTTTTCTTGGTATGTTAGCACAACTGATTTGATTAGTGATGTGGCATCCTTATATTTCTTTCTAGGTGGTTCACTAGCGATACCAGAAATAATCTTATTCATCTGAACATCTTGAAAGTTGTTTTCTCGCTCTAAGAGACTCATAAACTTCCAGGTGACTGGATGAGAACACTCAGCAAATGATACGAAACTGCCATGCCATCCTTCCACGGAATTATGGGTACAATTAGTTCATCGCTTGTTCTTGCTTACATATTCTACAGAGGTGTGCTACATGTGAGATCTCGCGTCCTCGTCGACGTGGCCTGCCGATACAGTGCTCCTCAAAATAATCCAAAATCGGGAAACTCTCCTCTGGCATAACATCATAGAGCTCTTCAAACGCTTCATGAACAGATTCAGGGGTAATAAAGGCAAGGGCCGCTATAATTCTCATTCTAAGAAAAAATTCATTATTGTCTTGATAATGTTTTTGTAAACTAAACTCTTGTATTTTCTGTAAATATTTTGGCACAAATGAAAAAAGCAGCCATTAACATCGACTTCAGGAAAGTACGCTATCAAAGTATTCAGCATTGTTCTTTCGAAATCGATCATTGCAGTCGCAGGCGATCAATTTGTCAAGATTTTTACTTCTTGTATAAATCTGTTATAAGTTGTTTGGGTCTTATCCGGTAATAGTGCAGAGTGTTTAACGTCAATTTATCCTTCATGATGCGATTTCACCTGTCCTTTGTTGCTCTTCACAAACTCCATCTTCTATGGGTGGAAGTACTAAAGTAATTTCCAAAATGAAGTCTTTGTAAGATTTAGTTAAACTAACTATGTAAGATAAAAAGCATATCGCTTTTTCAGAAAAATGAGCAAACGACTGAAATGCTATGACAGTAAGAAGATTTAGTTAATGTAGCTGTTAGTAAAAAAATTTTTGCCTTGTTTGAAAAACAAGAAAACGGTAGAAAAGGGGGAATTCTGGCAAGGGGGATTTTGTCCTACGGGGGATTTTGTCCTACGGGGGATTTTGTCCTGATACCGATGGTACCGATGCGGCTAACTTGTCCGCTGGGCGGTGGTTCGAACCCACGAGAGGACGAAATTCGGTTTACATATATGAAAATATATTAATTCCGAGGTAGAGCGAATTAGATAGTAAAGGACATTTGTAGCACGAATAATTTCTAAGAATCTCGGTGAAGTGATAATTATTCATATAAAATATCTCTTATAGCACGAATATACACACCCACATCTATATTCAGAATCAAGCGGCATTAAGTGATTCAATGAAATCTGGCGACATCGCATCTGGCTCATTAAGTGGTTGTATCGGAATATCGCAAAGCCATTATCGTATTTAATTCTCTTATTTAAGGAATCACAGCTTAACGATTTTTATACGTAATGGATTTGGAGAATTTTCAATCTTAGTTTTTTGGTTTCTTTTGAGCACAAAATTCAGCTGCGGAACTATGTAAGTTTTTTTTTATAGACAAATAGCCATACCAGATTTGTTTGTTTGTTTGTATGGTGTTTTTACGTTCCATGTAACCAGTGGTTATTCAACAACGGGACCAATGGCTTTACTACTTGACTTCCGAACCACGCCGGGAGTGAACTTCTACCACCAGAAATACACATCTCTAACCCCTCAGTGGAATGCCCGAGAATCGAATTCGCGGCCACCGAGATGGAATGCCAACACCATACCGACCAGCCACTGAGGCGCTAATCATAGCAGATGAATAACTGGATAGATTAACAGTTCACCGTACAACCAAATATAATCCAGAATTGTTCCTTTAGCTTGATTTTTCTTGAATTCTATCAACATCCCCTTCTAAAGATTGAACTAAAAGAAAATCTGTTGGAGGAGCAACAGAGAAAGTGAAGTGAAACAATAATGATATTAACGAAAAAGAGGATCAATGGAAAGAAAAATGAATGGGGGAGATGAGCAAAACAATGATACATTTGATTTGATTTTATTTATATAGATTTTTGGCATTATGCCAAGCACTGGGGCAACTAAGGCCATTCAGCGCTGAAACGGAAATTGACAGTAAAAGGTTTGAAAGGTGTAACAGGAGGAAAACCTCAAAGCAGTTGCACTTTGAAACAGATTATACGAAAGGAGGTACAGTAAAAAGAATGAAAGTAATTGCATCTAGGGGCCGAAGGGACACTGCAAAGAACCTTAAGTAATGCCTACATTGCACCGAATGAGGTGCACTGACTGCACTATCCCCATACGGAAAAAACGCGTGATGAAATAACAATAATAACATTAAGAAAAGTAGAATAAACGAACGGGACAGATGAGGGCAAAACACAAAAAGATTCAAACAAGATATTCGGGGTTAAGACAAAGGATAACCTGAATGCTATAGCAGAAGGAGAATGGAAGGAAAAAAGGCCATGAAACAGTTGGGAACAATTGGGGAAATGGAAAATTCTTAACATCAGAAAAACCTTCGTAATGAAATTACCAAAGGAAATATGGCATATTAGCTCCACCTATTAAGGACTTGGTATTGCAGTTACTCGTAATTGGACCCCCTGTTGGGTGGACTTAGAAGGAGGTCAACGTTTGAAAGACGTCCTTTCCGCTCTCAGTTGCGTCTCATGTGAATATTAAACGGATTTCGAGTAGATTGAGTGAAATTGTACGATAAATACTCTACACAGCTCTTTTAAGAAATGGACTGGAGGTGGGTATAACAAAAAAACACACTATCAACGTATATTAGCCATTATTACATACAAACAATATAACAATGTTGAAACTGGTTACAAGATTGTGTATGCGTACACCATTATACAAACTGCCTTTAGCCAGTACTTCTCTCTGTCTCCGTTATTATATAACAAACGTAATGGTGGTTCTTTAAGACCTTAATTGGGCATTTTCTCAGATATTCAATACCGCAGCCTAGGCTTTATTTTTGTGGTTGCACACTTATGCACACGCCGCACACTTGCATAATTTTACACACAAAAACGCACACATGTATATATATATATATATATATATATATATATATATATATATATGTGTGTGTGTGTGTGTGTGTGTGTGTGTGTGTGTATACATACATATATATATATATATATATATATATATATATATATATATATATATATATATATATATGTGTGTGTGTGTGTGTGTGTGTGTGTGTGTGCGTGTGTGTGTGCGTGCGTATACATAATATATATATATATATATATATATATATATATATATATATATATATATATATATATATATATGTGTGTGTGTGTGTGTGTGTGTGTGGTGTGTGGTGTGTGTGCCGTGCTGTGTGTATGTTGCCATCGATCTTGAAAGCCAAATACACTTGCCCTACGGTAATGACAGCATAAAAATGAGTTAGGGGGAAAAAGCGGGGCTGTAACCCCTCCAAGAAACGATCAGTCACGTCCCGGATATTCAGGAAGTTGGGAAGCAGAGAAATATCTCTCAGATGGATTGGGTTTACGTCGAGTGATATGAAAATGAGAGAGAAAAAAAATATTCTCCCATATTGCAAATAATTATTCCTCTTTCGAGGTTTTCACTGTGGTTTTGCTCGTAATTTTGGATTATTTTTTTATGATCACCAAATAATAATATTAACCATCTTGGATCGGAGAATCTTAGCAATAATATTGTTAAACATCTTGGATCAGTGAATCTTAACAATTTCCTGGAGTAATTACGATATGCTGTTGTCCGTTTTCTTCAAAAAGAAAAAATCCGTGAATTTCAAAACATTTCCAAAGTAAATGAGAAAACTATAATCTTGAATGCTCCTTTGATGGACGGACTTGAATAATTGAAAACAGAAGCCTTTTCCCGAATAGATTCCATTAGTGACGTCAAGATAAGGTCTCGCATTAATATGAGTTAACATGAATAAATTGAATTGGCTCCAGACTGCGCGTCGAGTGGTCTGCTATCAAGTAAGTTATATGAATCTCCGATAGAGAAGTCGACATTTCCATATTAATAACACGTAAAGCCCTCGCCTCTCTCTCTCTCGTCAGTGACCTGTGCTGCCTCTCTCTATCGTACTATTTTTTTTTTTAAAGATAAACGTGTTGGCTAAGGTTTACCTGTATTGGAATCAAACATACTGATGTTAACATCCCTAGAAAACTGAAGATTCCAAAAATGGAGCGATACATTCACGCATTCACATGGCAGCCTTATTGAAGAATTGTGGCCTTGTGACAAGTTTCACAAGGCACGAAAAGCATACCAGGAAAGACTCTGGAGCCTTCCCCCGTCCCTAGTCACCCCCCTCCAACAAAATGCCAGTTGGCGGTCGTGGAAATCACTCCGCCCGTGTATAACATTCGACAGGTGGAGTGAGAGAGGGCCAATTCCTCAAGGAATCAATTTCTCTTTCGCTTGACTGAGTTGAGTTGAATACGGAATTTAGGCCAAAGGCCAAGCACTGGGACCTATGAGGTCATTCAGCGCTAAAACAGAAATTGACAGTAAAAGATTTGAAAGGTGTAACATGAGGAAAACCTCAAAGCAGTTGCACTATGAATCAAGTGTTAGGAGAGAGTGGACAGTAAGATGGAAGAAAGAGAATATGAAAGGAGGCACAGTAAAAGGAACGAAAATGGTTGCAGGTAGGGGGCCGAAGGCACGCTGCAAAGAACCTTAAGTAAAGCCTACAGTGCACCGCATGAGGTCCACTACCCCGCTAAAGGGCCTTTCGCTTGACTACAAGAAGATCGGTTGAGTGACTGAGGACATCTTTGCTATTTTTCATAAATTTCTAAAAGATACATTGGAATTCAATAATCAAATATACTTATGTCTGAACATTCTCGAACCTGTTCAGACCAGATGAACAGCCATTCTGATAACGTCATTACATGAGCTATGAATTTACAAGTACATATTTTTGTTAGAACCGAGAGGTGAGCATTGACATCTAACATTTCGAAACGAACATATATGGAAAAGACAAAGAATTGTCCTTTCTACGATCTTTCACCGTGACTTAGTGGAAATTGGTCGCATATTGTCCCTTCTGGTAGATATAATTAAAAAACCAGAAAATAAAATTAAAAAAACCAACAATAAAAAAAAAATATAACAAAAAAAAAAAAAAAATAAAAAAAAAAAAAAAAAATAAAAAACATTAAATATTTAAAAAAAATTAAAAAAAAAAATATTAATAATTGAAAAAATAAAAACCTAAATGGCCTGCTTGTGCCGCAATTGTACTGACATTGCATTTGCCTCGACACATCTTTCAAGTTTGGTAAACGATAAACGATATAGGTCATGCGTTTTTCGGTAAATAAATACTTCGCTTTCATAAACAAAATTAAAAGATAAGAAAATATCACCAAGTAAAACTAGAAAAAAAATAAACAAACATAAATAAATATTCAATTACTTACTCCCAATAAAGAAGCCTCCTCCATAAAATGCAACTTGAGGATTTGATGTTTTCCAAACGGAGGTCAGCCCCATGATTCTTTGTTGAGGGTAGAGAGAAATGCTCTCCAAAGACACCAGCGCCTCTCGTAAACAACCACGAAGGTCTCTCTCTTATCTAATATATGCTTGAAGTTGTTTCAATGATGCATTTACAGAACGATTGGTAGCTAAATGAATTTTTGAATGCATTGCTTGAGTACGAAATGACTGATTATTGACTTTCCACTCCCAATCGAAACAAGCCGTCCCGTGATTTTTTAAATGAAATTTAAAATTATCATTTTGCATTTCATTTTAATTAATTTACATTCGTTTTGTCTCATTTTTCCTTGCGTCTTTTAATAATCGAATTTTCATACGACTGTCTTTGAGAAGGAAGGGACCAGGATTAATTCACATACGAGTCCAAAAGTAATTCAAACCATTTTCTTCACTAGAAAAAAAATAAAAAAATGCGATATAGTTCTAATCATTAATGTTCACTTCCGAATTGTTTATCGTTTTACATTATTCTTTTTTTCTCGCCTCGTTTACATATACTGAGAGGAACAATTTGACGCTCTGCTCAGATGAGTCCAAGGACAAAAATGCAACTTTTTCTCGTCAGTGAAATGTTGGCTCCTCCACTTCATTGCTCGAGATTCCAAATGCGACGCCCAGAGATGAAAGTTGTCAATAAAGCTAAGAGTTTGGAAGTTCGACGACGACAGCAGCGTATTCTCGGATGGTGATACAATTTCTTGATTTTTTTTGTGCTAGTCGAAAAGTTTCCTGAATAAGTAAACGGGCTTTCACGAGGGTAAACGACAGACAATACGCAAGCATCAGAAATTAAGTACGAGAGATTTTTTCTTCTTTTGTTTCAGTCTCTCCCATCACGTCTTTTTTTTTATTTGAAATGATGGCGTGTTTAATTGGACTAAACTGGAGATAACGTCTTCTGCTTAACAGTCCTTACCTGGTCTGTTGATGATCTTTCTGGGTTTTGCAATGGGGCCTTGGTATCTCTTCAACGTAGTCGTTGTTGTGGTCAGTTTCCCTTGAGACTTGATAGGGCCACCTTTCTCCTCCCCTGACCTCAGTTCAGCTCATAACAACTGCAAGAAAGATATTTGACAGCGCAAACAAAGGATCAAACCGCGATTTTAACTGCCCAATGAGGAACTAGGGTGATGGAAAACTGTTTAGATTAATCTTTGTAAACTAACACAAAACTCAACAACAATATTGTGCTCATCTATGCCAAGTCATTGTCTACAGGCTAGTCGCTGTAAGTATCAGTTAAATACCACCAGGCCATAAAAGTTGTTTGGATAAAAGCGCGCTTAAAAGAGTTTCTTTAAAAGATGTGTTACAACGAAATGATAGTAAAAAGTGGGTCGTTAATCAGAACTTGTAATACAAATCACGTGTGACGAAGTGTAACCGAAATTCAGCCATACCTACCTGCCTCTGATAGTGACTACCACAAGAAAAATACACATATAAACTAGGTGATTTATCTAGTTAATGCAATGCCCCACAATCAGGAATATTACTGGACAATAAGTGACCCAGCCAAGGAGCTACAGAAATTTATAACGAAACTGGACACGATGCAGTTGAGTGTCGCAGCCACAGTACCAAACGCGCAGTGCACCTCACGAGGCTGATTTGCGAACAGTGTAGGCAGATACAAAAGCGTGCAGAAAACACAGGACGAGTTAACGATAATGCAGACTATAATGCTGCTCTTAAGATTATTGTCTTCATCTCAAAAAAGTTTCTCCCTACATACCTTCAATCACCCTCAGATAACTTTAGGATACACACAAACCCATCCTCGGAAGCTATCACCTTAAAAGCCTCCTATCGAATTTCGAAAATACGAGAGAGAGAGAGAGAGCGTAAGTATGATTCATTGTAATTCTGGAATAGCTAAGGGAGAGAGTTATATGAAAACCTTCGGTGGTTTAAAGCTTCTTTTACGATGACTTCGTTTTTGTCGTGGCATTCAAGAGGATGGAGTACGATGTTGTCCTTTCTGCTACAAGGTTTGAGAGAGAGAGAGAGAGAGAGAGAGAGAGAGAGAGAGAGAGAGAGAAAGAGTATGTTTGTTTGCATGGTACTTTTACATTGCACGGAACCAGTGGTTATTCAGCAACGGTACCAAAGGCTTTTACTTGACTTCCGAACCACGTCGAGAGTGAACTTCTATCGCCAGAAATGCACCTCTCTAACCCCTTAGTGAAATACCCAAGAATCGAACTCGCTGAACTGAGGTGGCAGCCCAAGACCATACTAATCACGCCACTGAGAGGAGAGAGAGAGAGAGAGAGAGAGAGAGAGAGAGAGAGACCTTACCTTACCTTACAGACCTTACATCTTGTTCGGGTTGCCCCAGGTCCCTCAGTGTGAGGCACCTCTAATGTATATCAGAGAATTGCTAATGCATCTTCCAGTATATTTTGCATCTTCCAATCTTGGATGGTCTGGGATGCAGCTTAGATATTTGTCGAGCTTATTCTTAAACACATCTACGCTCACTCCTGATATATATTCCTCAGATGAGCTGGCAAAGTAATGAATAGACGCTGCATTATCGATGCTGTGCGTAGTGGATTAATGTCCTGTGTGCTTTCCTTATTTTTCCTGGTATAATTTTGGGCACTATTAATCTACCTCTGCTTGCTCTTTCTGATATTTTTAGCTCAATGATGTTTTCGGCAATTCCTTCTAACTGTTTCCATGCCTGTATTATCATGTAGCGTTCTCTTCTGCTTTCTAGACTATATAATTTTAAAAATTGTAGTCTTTCCCAGTAGTCAAGATCCTTAACTTCTTCTATTCTAGCTGTAAAGGACCTTTGTACACTCTATATTTGTGCAATATCCTTTTGATAGTGTGGGTACCATATCATACTGCAATATTCAAGCTGGACTACGTAACACGTTTTATGGAAGGCATAATCCATGTTTTCAGACTTTTCTTGTTTTGAAGTGCCGTAGTAAACAACATTCCCCACCCATTTTTCCCTTTAACATTTTGTCCAATACAATGGCTTTTTGATCATTGCATAACATGTTCCTATTCAACATCACACCAAGGTCTTTAACTGCTTCCTTATTAGTGATTGTCTCGTTATTAGGTCCCCTTTATGCATAGCTTTCCTTCTCTGTCTAAATAATTTATTGATTCAAATTTATCTCACGAGAGAGAGAGAGTCGTCCATTTTAAGAAGGAATAAATCAACATCACCCATCTGATACAACAATACCTCTCTTTTCTAGGACCAAGCTACACAAATTTTTTCCTTAGCAAATTGTTTATACTTCGAAAAAGAATTCAGTCATGTATGAATAAATTACAACTGGTGCTGCGGTTCCTGATCGAACTTCTGGATTTGAGCCTTGGTAGGAGAGAGGAATATGCAGCTTTGGATTATTGGAGAATGTGACGTCAAAAGATTTTAGGATTATACACTATATATATATATTATATATATATATATATATATATAATATATATATATATATATATATATTATATATATATATATATATACTATATATATATATATTATATATATAATATATCATATATTATATATATATATATATGTATAATATATATATATATATATATATATACTATATATATATATATATATATATATATATATATATATATATACTATATTATATATATATATATATATAATATATATATATATATATATATATATATATATATATATATATATATATATATATATATATATATCTATATATATATATATATTATAAATATAATATATATATATATATATATATATATATATCTATATATATTTTTATATATATATATATATATATAATATATATATTACAATAATCGTAAGTGCCGACCTCTTAACCTGAATATTTTGTATAATCCTAAAATCTTTTGCGTCACATTTCTCCAATAATCCAAAGCTGCATATTCCTCTCCTACCGAGGCTCAAATCCAGAGGTTCGATCAGGAACCGTATCACAGATGTATTTTTTCACGTGACTGATTCTCGAAGTATACATTGCAAGGAAAACATTTGTGACTTGGTCTAGAAAGAGAGGTATTGTTTGTATTAGATGGGTGATGTTGATTTATTCCTTCTTAAAACGGACGATTCTCGCTCTCTCTCTCTCTCTCTCTCTCTCTCTCTCTCTCTCTCTCTCTCTCTCTCTCTGATAAATTTGAATCAATAAATTATGGAGATAAAGAAGGAAAGCTATATGCATATATATATATATATATATATATAGTATATATATATATATATATATATATATATTATAATAGGTTCGGATCCCACAATAAGCTGTAGGACCCGTTGGTAGGTAAACAATCGCTTCCTAGCCACGTAGGAAATTTCTTATCCTTCGGGCCAGCCCTAGGAGAGCGGTTACCAGCTCAGTGGTCCGATTAAACTAAGATATACTTAACAAAAAAAAGGAAAAAGAAAAAAAGAATAACAACATCAACAACTGACTACCCTATGTGTGTGTATAGAATATAATATATATATATCTATATATATTATATAGATATATATATATATTATATATATATAATAATTTGTTAATGGATCTAGCTGCATTTCGGAGAAAGACTAACCCCGGTTAGTCAGTGGAAAAGGCATAACTTAGGCCAAGAGCACACGTGCCATTATATAGCGCCATATTGTGGCGTCGGTGTATGCCGTGGGGAACATGTGGCTTCCCACAGGTTTCCATTGTTTATAAGCTGTGGCGGGGATCAGCAACAGGTCGCCACACTTGCTTGCCACAGACCAACTCCACTCTGTGGCGCCACAGAGTGGCTCGTGTACTCTGGCAACTTTTGCACCTGCTCAGCAGTCAGAAGAGGTCAGAAGATCTATAAAGTGCTTGGTAAAATGTAATATATTCGGATTAGTCCAAAGAGCGAACGATAATGGCAAGATTAGGCTGGACGGTGGGTATGAAGTAACCTTTACTTCATAATTACAGGCATTTTTAACAATGTTTCTGCGCAACTGTGTTTGAACGATGGGTGCAGAAATATGGTGCAATTGAAAATTTAAGTAAAAAAATATGACACCTCTTTTTGTGTTGAATAAAATTAGAGTAATGGAGCTGTAAAGATCGAACCAGACAATAATGAAGATAATTTTATGTTAAGATAACAAACAGTACTATTTCATTTACCAGAAAATTTGCTAATAAAGCAACGCGTATATTCTTTCTCTGTTAAACTAGCAAATAAATAAATAAATAATTAAATAAATACATAAATACATAAATAAAAAACATCATTATCATAATGCTAAAAAATAACAATTTATACAATATACAGAAGATAATTTAGTGTTTCTTGTAGTAAAAAAAAAAAAACCGTAGACGTATTCCCGATCTGTAACCGAGTACTGGGACCTTCCTTGGAAAAGGCGGGATGCCATATCTTAAAAACTAGCCATGGAATCTTCTTGAAAATAACCTCGTTATGTTTCCTACAACCAAATTCCTAGGCTGTTAAGTTATTGAACTAATCTGAACTAACCCAACCTAACATAACCTAGGGGCATAACACAAAACCGGGCCTTCTCCAATACTAGCATACATCTCAGGAACTTGCATTCCCCCCCGAACAAGAACTGCTAATACTGTTAACAAACTTTCCTATGTACTATCAAATGCTTTAATCAAATTTCCTTAATAAGGAAAGGTTAATAGGATAGCGAAGTAGCCCCACATTATTCTCGATAACAAGCATAATGATGATAATGACAAGAAAGCAGTCCATTGTTTGAGACACAAAAGAGGTACGAAGTGGGATTAGGTTGTTAGCGGTTCGCCACTTAACCCTTAAACGCCGACTGGACGTATTTTACGTCGACATTTTTTGTCTCTCGGGTGCCGACTGGACGTATTTTACGTCGACACACAAAAGTTTTTTTAAAAATTCGAGGAAAAATACTTATAGGCCTACCAGCCTAAAACTTTTGAATCACGCGCCTTGGGGGATGCTGGGAGTTCACGGATCAAGGTGTTGTTTTGTTTACAATCGTTACGCAGGCGCGCAAGCGCGAATTTCTTTCTTGCCGCACTAAAAAGTATCTGTGACACATCTCGGAAATTATTTCGTCACTTTGACATAATTTTTTTACCATTTTAAATTAGCCGTTACATGGAGTATTATATATGAAAATGTGCGCATTTTTATGTAGAACAACAAAGAAATACTCATGATTGTAGCTTTTATCAGTTTTGAGATATTTTCATAATAAATAACGATAAGTGCCAAAATTTCAACCTTCGGTCAACTTTGACTCTACCTAAATGGTCGAAAAACGCAATTGCAAGCTAAAACTCTTGATATTTTGTGTAATATTCAATCATTTACCTTAATTGTGCAACTAATTGAAAGTCTCTAGCAACAATATTTCGATTTATGGTGAATTTATGAAAAAACTTTTTCCTTACGTCCGCGCGGTAACTCTTCCGAAAAAATCATACATGCGATTGTGGTAATGTTTGCACCATTTTAAATTAGCCGTTACATAAAGTTTTTATATATGAAAATGTGCGCAATTTCATGCACAATACAACTAAAAACAACCCATGGTTGTAGCTTTTGTTATCAATTTTTGAAATATTTTCATATATAAATGGATAAGTGACAAATTTTTCAACCTTCGTCCAACTTTGACTCTACCGAAATGGTCGAAAAACGCAATTGGTAAGCTAAAACGCTTATATTCTAGTAATATTGAAGCATTTACCTTCATTTTGCAACAAATTGGAAGTCTCTAGCACAATATTTCGATTTATGGTGAATTTATGAAAAAAATTACATTTTCTTTACGTCCGCGCGGTAACTCTTCCGAAAAAATCATACGTGCGATTGTGGTAATGTTTGCACCATTTTAAATTAGCCGTTACATAAAGTTTTATATATGAAAATGTGCGCAATTTCATGTAGAATACAACAAAAAATAATTGAAGGTTGTAGCTTTTCTCATTTTCGAAATATTTGCATATAAATCACGATAAATAGAAAAAAAACCACGTTCGGTCAACTTTGACTCTACCGAAATGGTCGAAAAACGCAATTGTAAGCTAAAACTCTTACAGTCTAGTAATATTCAGTCATTTATCTTCATCTTGAAACAAATTCGAAGTCTCTAGCACAATATTTAAATTTATGGTGAATTAAAAAAAAAAACTTTCCTTCCCCCGCTCCGCGCGCGGATTCTCCGCCACAAATCTCCGAAATGTGTACGTCCCATTCTCGGAATATTTGCTCCGTTTCATATTAGGCATTTCATAGAGTTTTATATATGAAAATGTGCGCAATTTCATGTAGAATAAAGCGAAAAATATTTGAAAGTTGTAGCTTTTCTTATTTCCGAAATAATTGCATATAAAGAAATATATTTTAAAAAAATTCGACATTCGGTCAACTTTAACTCGTCAGATATGGTCGAAAAACTGCATTTGTAAGCTAATATTCTTATAGTATAGTAATATTCAATCATTTGTCTTCCTTCTTCCCTGAAAAGAAGAAATTGGAAGTCTCTAGGACAATATTTAGATTTATGGTGAATTTTTGAAAAAAAAATATATGTTTACGTCCGCGCGTTACGAATTCATACATTATTTTGTGATAATATTTTCTCTGTGTTGCTTTTATCGTTTTACAATGTGTTATATACAAAATGATCGCAATTTAGTGTACATTACAACGAAAAAAAGTAACTTGTTACCTTTAACCGTTTTTGCGCACAGCGCGATTTGAATAAACAATTATATATGAAATTTCGTTTTTTGCGCTATCATATATTGCATTATTTATATATGATAATGATAATTTGTTTCATTTCTGATGGTTGCATACTAAACTTCAGGCAATGACAAAATAAGGAGCCAAAAATGAACTCTTAATCTTGAAAACTAAGCGCGCTGTGATTTTTTGAAAAATATATTTTTTCCGCTTCTGCGCTTACTCTGAAACACCTCCGGCACACGGGAGACATTTTTTTTTTTTACTGCTTCGGCGTTTTAACGGTTAATTAAGGCATTATGCAAAATGCGCAATTTTATTAAACAAAATTTTTTTCCAGGGCAAAATTATGTTGAAAATTCAACTTTACGCTCTCTCTCTCTCACTCTCTCTCTCTCTCTCTCTCTCTCTCTCTCTCTCTCTCTCTCATCGCACAGTGCATGGAACATTACGTGTACGTGAACGCTTCTATATGTAATATATATTGTTGGAATTGTCCTATTGATGAATTTGCTTGTTTGTTTTTTGTTTCTTTGGTGTTTTTACGTTGCGTGGAACCAGTGGTTATTCAACAACGGGACCAACGGCTTTACGTGACTTCCGAACCACGTCGATAGTGAACTTCTATCACCAGAAATACACATCTCTCACATCTCAATGGAATGCCCGAGAATAGACCTCGCGGCCACCGAGGTGGTACGCTAAAACCATACCGACCACACAACTGATGGGCTATTTGATGAATTTGCAGAATGATTGAGAGATAAATGCATTTTATAACGCAGATAAGATATATGAGACTTTCCGTAGATATGTGAATGGAATATGGCATTTACTTGTATTTCTTTATAAACATTAGAAGAGAGAATAATATTCGTGCGTTGTAGTCAGATGCGAGAACAATGGAGAGAGAGAGAGAGAGAGAGAGAGAGAGAGAGAGAGAGATCCTAGGCAGTTCTGCAGGAGATGGAATCACCCGATTCATCTTCGTGAAAAGTATCGATGTTCTCGAAAGAGAAGAAAGGAGGCGAAGAAAATCACAGAAGACAGAAAATGAGGCGAGTTCCAGTTCTCTAATGACTGCAGCTCTCAGAGCCTCAAAGAGGAAACATGAAAGAATATTAATGAAAGTATTGATTATCCGGTTTTCAAGCGTTCGGATAAAAAACAAGTAAAAAAAAATGAGACGAGGTTTCTTCGGCGCAATCGAGGTTTCTGTGCAGCCTAAAGGGTGTCCATAAAGTCCCAATACCATTACAAGGATTTATTCCTTGTAATGGTACTGGGACTTTATGGACACCCTGTATGTAGATCTAGCTTTCGATGGCCTGCTGTATGACCCGCAGCCCATGAAACTCACCCGGCCGTGGTGGCCTTTGGTTTTTGCGGTGCCAGACACAAGATTATGGCTAACTTTAACCTCGGGTAAAATAACAAAAAGACTACCTAGGGTAGGGAGCTGCAATTTGGTATATTTGATAATTAGAGGGTAGGTGATCAACTTACCAATTTGCAGCCTATTGCCTCAGTCGTTTTTGAGATATGGAGGTGGACAGACAGACAAAGCCGCAGTGGTTTTAAAGATCTGAGGGTTTACAGACAGACAAAGCTGACGCAATAGTTTTCTTTTACAGAAAACTAAAAAATAAAGAAAGTATCAGTTAGATATTAAACAAAAAAATGTTAAAAAGGCAGCAACTGCAAGTACGTCGATGGCCACGAAAATATGCGCCTCAAGACAAAGTCTAGATAAACTCTTTGTTTCCTTCTTTTCACATTGACCTCTGCAGCTGAAGTTTGACGTGATATATATATATATATATTTTTCTTGCCTGCTTGCTAGTATGGTGTTTTTACGTTGCATGGAACCAGTGGTTATTCAGCAACGGGACCAACGGCTTTACGTGACTACGAACCACGTCAAGAGTGACTTCTATCACCAAACATACATCTCTGACCCCTCGGTGGAATGCCCGAGAATCGAACTCGCGGCCACCGAACAGACCGAAAGTACTTGGCTATCTCGCTTTTTTCTTTTTTTTCCTTCGTGGCAAAAAACCTTTTATTCATACTATATACATATATATATATATATATATATATATATATATATATATATATATGGGGATATGGGGTCTGATCCCTGAAACGTTGCTTTAAATAAACGCCCATATGAAAAACAGATGTCTCCATTTAAACCCTTACCGCTATATATATATATATATATATATATATATATATATATATATATTATATATATATATATATATATATATATATATATATATATATATATATGTGTGTGTGTGTGTGTGTGTGTGCGTGTGTGTGTACGTGCTTTATAATAATGTGGGCGTGTGTGCATAGTTAAAAAATTAAAAAGATTCACATCATAGTTCCTAAGAAGGAAAATAATATAGCACCAAAACTGATACAGTGATACAGGCTCTTCATTTTTCAGAAAAACAAAGAGCGGAGGAGAGAGAGAGGAGAGAGTAGGAAGAGACCGAGATAGAGTCGAGAGGCAGAGATGAGAGAGAGAGAGAGAGAAATATTAAGTAACGCAACAAGTCTCCAAAACCTAACAACTCCAAAATTAGTTTAGAGCAACGAGCTGCAGAGATGGCCTAATTGACTAATTTCTCAAAACTTATGTTTATGAAATCTGATGAATCCCTTCACTTTTGCCCAAGGACTTTTCAGACACTGAAATTCCATTACAGCGATTGCCTGCGGACATCTCAAAGATCATATAACCTCAGTTCATTAGCTTTTTTTCCGCTATACGAAGCTGCGCGGGATATTCCCCTTCGGTCGCCATAACTCTGAAGTCCATCATCTCCCTGACGAGAGAGAGAGAGAGAGAGAGAGAGAGAGAGAGAGAGACAGAGAGAGAGAGAGAGAGAGAGAGACAGAGAGAGTCTCGCTAGATACTTGTCAGTTTTACGAAGGCGTAGTGTCAGCACCGACAGTGGAACGCTTCTATACAGAAAATAAAACAGTGGTTCCCAACCTTTGTATGTGGCCATGCCCCATTTAATCGTCTTTATAATCCTGATGCACCCTGTGGTTGGTATACTATAATTCTTATATTCACGTGGAGGAAGCCTAAAAGGCCAGTAACTTGGTTTACTCTCGAATTGTCCCCCTTTTAAAAATCACCCCCGGGCCGTCGCCCCCACCTTGGGGACCACTGCTCTATATTATGGCTGATTCTGTGGGATTCTTTTTTGTTTTGTTTGTATGGCGTTTTTACGTTGCATGGAACCAGTGGTTATTCAGCAACGGGACCAACGGCTTTACGTGACCTCCTATCTACGTCCAGAGTGAACTTCTATCACCAGAAACACACATCTTTGACCCTTATTGGAATGCCTGAGAGTCAAACTCGCCGCCACCGATGTGGCAGGCCAAAACCAAACCGACCACGCCGCTGAGGAGCTTGAAATTAATTTTAATCACGAACATAATAGTTCTTGGACAGTAATTCCTCTTTCTCTTCATTTCTTTATCTCCGTCCTTGTTCTGAGTTATACATGAAGTAAATGAAAGGTGTTATCTAATAGCTGATATGGTGATAGATCATAAAAAAGGCTGTAAACCATGTCCCTGATTTATTCATAATATTCTTACAAGATGCACATTGTATTCATTATTATCACTAGCAAACATATGTATATAGAAATTATGTATGAAAATTCGTAAAGTAACTAACTACGTCTACGGGCATAACCAGCCCCATTTCCAGGAATTCCCTTCTCACCCCAACGTCCTTCAAAGGGGGGAAGGGGGATAGGATGTAACCCTATTATAAACCATCTCAGGGGTCCCCACAGTAACCCTGCCAAGTTTCATGCCCCTCGGGCCAGCTGTTTGGTCGTGATTGAATGACAGACGGACAGCCAGACATTACGCCCATTATAGTAAGATTATTACCATAATCATCATCATAATAATTTGCATCAGTAGACTTCTAGAAAAATTGCATGTCTACTTTTTATCCCAAGAATTACTCTAAAAAATAAAAAAATAAAAAAATAATAAAAATTAAGCACGTTGTAAGTCTACATATAATCTTCCTTTCTTTCATAGTCTTCATAGTAACTTATTCCGGTATAGGTAAAGTGATTACGTCGGCAAATAAATACTGAATACGTCATGGCAGAGGAATTAGGGACAGACAATCAACAACTGCCCAAAAATTTACGAAGATAGAGGGACACACCCATAGGTCGTTAAGATCGTCGTCAATTACAGCCATTACTGCTCGTGAGGAAGAAAAACGGCGAAAAAGGGAGGAAAAGGTCGGTTTTTATATAGGAAGAGCTGTAGATAGTTCAGGTAAATTATCTCTACGGGAGCCAAGTTCGGAGGCAGACTACTAACACCATCTGACCTGAAGGGTTATTTATTGTTCAGTAACACGACGACAGAAGGAGGAGCTGTCTCCTAGACACAGGATCAAACACGCAAAATTGTGTATATATTGTGACATTTATTGTTTGTTTGTTTGTTTGTTTGTATGGTGTTTTTACGTTGCATGGAACCAGCGGCTTTAGTGACTTCCAAACCACGTCGAGAGTAAACTCCTATCACTAGAAAGACACATCTCTCACCCCTCAATGGAATGACCGAGGTGACATTTATTGTCTTCTCTTCATCTAAACCAGAAAAAGTTATGAAGGCATGTTATGAATAAATAAATCTCTTCTAGAGAAAGTGGTTTGTGGTGGTAGGTTTCTGTTATCTGACATTAGCAGGCATATTAAAGCGATACAATTCTACTTTTTTGGTAATAACAATGATATTGCTAATAAAATGAACATATTGTCTACTATAAGTCCAGTATTTAACTTTTGGTAGAGCAACTGGAACAGCGCAATTTAATGCCTCTAAAGTTATCGGGCAAATAAGGAATGAAAAAAAAATTATAGGAAACGTTGGATATCTTAAGAATAGATAAAGCATTTATCACCTTCCCAAAATTAAAACTATAGTAGATTCACATCACCCGTGCATCTGATGTCTAGGCCAGTCTCTTACGACGCTCCTGATTGGCTGCTGATAAGCCAATCACAGTGCTGGAAACTCTGTCTCTCTCGGGAGTTCACATAGGTAGGATGTATATTCCACCTCTCCTGAGGGATACGTCTTTCAAAAGTATACCTCAGGAGAGGTGGAACATACGTCCAGCCTATGTGAACTCTCGAGGGAGACTGAAAGTTTCCAGCCCTGTGATTAGCTTATCAACAGCCAGTCAGGAGTGTCGTAAGGGACTGGCCTAGACATCAGACGCACGATTGGTGTGAATCTACTGTAGTAACTTTTGCGCCATTCCACTGAAATCTACAAAAGCACTCAAATAATTAATAAGGTGAATAGTTTGCAAGTGCTATTGTACAATTACTGCCCAGTGTGTGAAAGGACTCATGAATAATGGAAATTATTCCTCTCTCACCACCCCAACAGGACCGGAGAAACGCTCTACTAAGTTTCGGAGGAAAAGTTTTAGAACTTTGCGCTGAAGTTTCATTTTTGAACTGAAAGTTACACCACGTTAGAATTCAATGAATGACTTGCTCGACCCATAATCTTGCAATCCTCATTGAACAATCAGGTCACTGTAGTAATAAGACTTATGAGTTTTGACCATTGGTTCCATTATATTACATATTTCGGATAACTCTGTTTGTTTGTTTGTATGGTGTTTTACGTTGCATGGAACCAGTGGTTATTCAGCAACGGGACCAACGGCTTTACGTGACTTCCGAACCACGTCGAGAGTGAACTTCTGTCACCAGAAATACACATCCCTCACCTTTCAATGGAATGCTCGAGAATCGAACCTGGGGCCACCGATCTGGCAGGCCAAGACCAAACCGACCACGCCACTGAGGCGCTCGTTAGAATTCATTGAATGACTTGCTGGACCGATAATCTTACAATCCTCATTGAACAATCAGTTCACTGTAGTGATAAAGACTAATTAGTTGTAGCCACCGGTTCCAATATATTATATATTTCGGATAACTCTGTAGAAATATTAAAATAACCGCCATTTAATAATTAATGAGAAAAGAAGAAAATAAAAACTTAATATAATTTAAGATTGTTTTCGGGCTTAATACGTGATTTGAAAACTCATTCGTTTTATTTTAAATCTGCAGGTTATGATCGGAATTAAAATTATTCATGAATGCTTGAACATTAGATTATTCAGAGAAAAAAAATAGATTATTATCAATTTTGAATTATTAATCAGATACCAACTGCTACAGAATTTAGTGAAATCCGAGCGGTTTATTCGTCGCTAAATCTTTTGTCATTAATCTTGCATCTTCGTTAGCAACAATGCAGTGCATCGTGCAATTGGGCCCTATCTTAAGGATCATAAGATCGGTCATTCACAATGTAATTACTACTTTAAAATACGCACGCGAGCGGAACAAACAATTTCCCAAACGAAAAGTTGCGAATGTGGTGCAAAAGAGATACGAGAAAGACGAAAATTTCACTCTCACTGGAAATAATTTTAGAGTTTTTTGTTGTTGAGTCAGACATACATAACAATGCTTGTAATTTTGCCACGTAGTTAACCAAGCCCTGTTGTCTGTTTGTATGGTGTTTTTACTTTGCATGGAACCAGTGGTTATTCAGCAACGGGACCAACGGCTTTACGTGACTTCCGAACCACGTCAAGGGTGAGCGTCTTTCACCAGGAATACACATCTCTAAACCCTCAGTGGAATAACCGAGAATCAAACTCGCGGCCACCGAGGTGGCAGGACAAGGCCATAACGATGACGCCACTGATGCGCTATGAAAACGATTAAACAATCTCAGCTAAGAAACAATCTCCACAATCGAGTAAATCCGCGTACCAATATTTTTTTTAATTTTTGCTTAGAATTTTTTTTTATTTTTTGTGAGGCAACGACACTCAAACGATATTTGAAATGGTTTTTCGCGTTTCCCTTTCAATGAAATCCCATGGAAACCTTACGTAGCCATCGGAGTTTATTAATTCGGGGAAAGTTGAAAAAAGCTCATTCCTTTTGAAAAGTCGCCTTTAATCTTGGATCGAACTGTAATCACTTTCGCTTGATCGTCCTACAGATAAGACCAGGTTTGGCAATTATTAAATCAAACTGATTTAATCAAGTGATTAAATCATTGATTTTTTCATTAAAAAATCATGATTTTTTGCATTTTTTTTACTTTTGTATTTTTTTTAATTTGAAAGAATAAATTGAAAAATCTGGTTTGGAGGTTAATAAAAACTTGGGCATAACTGTGCTGCATCTATCTATTTTGATATAAAAAAAATTGCATTTACTTAATTTAGGCCAGAACTGGAAACCTAAAAGATAAAGCAATAGTGATTCGGTCATAAAATACATTTTGAGGGAAAAAAAAGGATTGACAAAACATCTAACAAATAAAAAAAAAAAAATTTAATCAAATGAATAAAAAAAATCAAATAAATCAGATTTTTTTTTGTTTTAAATCACCAACCCTGGATAACGAGTCATCAGGGAATTAATTCCCTTTCGACGTTGCATCGGAAGCAGGCACAAGACATATAGCATATGTAACCTCGCTTGCTAAAAAGGAAAATACGGGATTACTTTCTGATTGGGATGGAATTCAGAAGTTATCCAGTTCGATGTTTCTTCAAGTTTGGTTTATGGCTATTGTTAACGAAGAGTACATTACACTGTCCGCCAAGTGTCTGTATCATAATTTTTACTTTCACACTGTTCTATTATTACGTTAACTGACACCTCACAATAACGCCTACATTAACTGATACCTCACGAAAACAATCTAACTCAAGTGTTGAATTAGACGGTGGCTACAACATATCAATATGCTAATTACATAAGTAACTCAATGCAAAACAATGAAAACAAGATATCACTTACCACAAGCAAACGGGAGTAATCAGAAGTCGAGAATCGACCTCCAGTATCTTCAGACATAAGACGGAGCCAAGCCAGGCGCATCTGTTTGGAATCCTCAAGACCTCATCATCAGGTTCAAGAGAATCTCTCTCTCTCTCTCTCTCTCTCTCTCTCTCTCTCTCTCTCTCTCTCTCTCTCTCCGCATCTTCAGGTTCAAGCGATATTTTTCTTATTTCGGGAATCTCTCTCTCTCTCTCACTCTCTCTCTGAAACGAATTAGAAGCGAAACATCTCATTAGCATAAAAGATTCCTTCACGGAATTAATTTACAAGTAGAAGTTCTTAGCATCCCTTGACATCAGACGTTTGTCAAGAGAGGAATATGATACTATTCTCTTATTATGATTAAAGCTTTGTTGCTGCATTCATTTCCATTTCACAATAAATAATACTTTAACAAAGCAGTCACAAATTTCTCAATTAGAAGAGTAGTGAGTACGTAACCCGGGAACTTAATACCCAAATGAATTACAAAGAAAATAAAAGAAAAATCAAGACACAGAGCAATTGTCACTGCTCTCTTTACTATAGTAGATTCACATCAACCGTGCATCTGATGTCTAGGCCAGTCCCTTATGACGCTCCTGATTGGCTGTTTGGATAAGTCAATCACAGGGGTGAAACTCTGTCTCTTCGAGAGCTTTCACATAGGCAGGATGTAGTAGTTCCACCTCTCCTGAGGGATACGTTTTTTCAAAAGTATTCCCCCAAGAGAGGTAGAACATACATCCTGCCTATGTGAACTCTCTCTCGAGACTGAGAGTTTCCAGCCCTGTCATTGGCTTATCAACAGCCAATCAGGAGAGTCGTAAGGGACTGGCATAGATATCATATGCACGGTTGATTTGAATCTGCTATAGCATACTCGTGTACTTGTAACGAAAACGAATGAATGGGTCATTCTATTTCTTTTAATTCTGATTTTCTGGAAGGAATTCTAGTCTCTAAAACGAGACGTGTGTGTAAACAGATCAGCGTTTTCAACAATACAAAAAGTGGACAAAATTTTACGTGTCGAAAATTATGACAATGGTTGCAGGTCCACAATAATATCGCTTGTGAAGTATCAAGTCTTTAATAGATAATATAAGCTTTCGAACCTTGTACTAGGTCCATCTTCAGTCAAGTCAACCTTATGACTTTAAAAATCCGTCGAAGTAAATCTCTGAACAGGACAATTTCCACAATGACGAACGCAAATGAAGGAGGCGCTCAACAGCCAAACTAGGTAATTCCGTTGTTGATGTTCGAATTCCTGTTTGCTATTCTGCTGGAACGTCTTGTGGGCTGTGATGATGCTACACGGTGTTCCTCTGGCGGCGCGGCTGCAACATTGCTGGACCTCATGTCCCCCGTGCCGTAATCTGTCTGAGGGAGGAGAGCAAAAGAGGGGGGCAGAATCAGCAGGGGAAAAAACAGAGCTTGTCTTAAATTTAAATTTATTTTGAACAAAGTTTTTTAACAATGCAAAAATTGACTAATGGGTCTCCCAATCAAACGACTTGTCACCCCCGGGTGTAAAAAGCTTCTAAGTTTATGGCGGAGCATTCCACTAGTCTTCTTGTTTGGACATTGCTATTTTAAAAAATTATGTTAGATCCATCCCTATTCGGTCTATGGTTGTTATTAAAAGCATGGGAGACTATTGCATTGCTCTGTACATGAAGTGCATATGCGCGTATGTGTTCCCCTAATCGGGTCGGTGGTCCTCTTCCACTTTCCCCAAAATATTTTTCCTTACAGTCATGACAGGGGATTTCGTAAACCCCCGGAATGATAGTATTCTTATCGTTATTGTTGTATCTAATTAGTTTATGGCTAATCGTGTTTGGGTATTTGAAAACTATTTTAGTATCTTTCTGGCTATTGTTAGCATAGTTACATAATTTGCCGAGGTTGGGATTAAATGGGAGGGGTAAGAATCTGTTGGGCTTTTCCTTGGGGTTGTTAAGAGGACGATAAAACTCTTTCTTAGCTCGTGAAATGGCCTTGTCAATGAAATGATCGGGGTATCTTAGTCCTCTGAAGGTTGACAAAGCCATTTCATGAGCTAAGAAAGCATTTCATCGTCCTGTTAACAACCCCAAGGAAAAACCCAACAGATTCTTACCCCTCCCATTTAATCCCAACCTCGACAAATTATGTAACTATGCAAACAATAGCCAGAAAGATAATAAAATAGTTTTCAAATACCCAAACACGATTAGCCATAAACTTATTAGATACAACAATAACGATAAGAATACTATCATTCCGGGGGTTTACGAAACCCCCTGTCATGACTGTAAGGAAAAATATTTTGGGGAAAGTGGATGAGGACTACCGACCCGATTGGGGGAACACAAACGCGCATATGCACTTCATGCACAGAACAAAAACCCGAGACTGGTGCATTAATAGTACAGTGGAACCTTGACATACGAATGTCCCTACTTACGAAAAATCCAAGTTATGAAAGCAAAGACAAAGATTTTTTTGCTTCTGTAAACGAGAATAATTCAGGTTGCGAAAGGGTGTACTGTAAAGTCCGAGATTCGCCCGGACCGTGGAGAAAAATTTTAAAACTCGAGCGCCACCAATTGAGTAGACTCGCAACCATCCTCCCGCTCTCCCATTGGTTCCTGATGCTAGTCACCACCGAAAGATCCTGCTCTCCTATTGGTCAGCATCTGTCCTATCATCCCTCTATGTTAAGGCGTCCTTCAAACATTTCGTCGCATCAGCGTTATCGCACACACGCGGAATTCGTTTGTTCACATGGATTTCGTTTGTTAACGTAAATTCGTGTTAGTGATTTCGCTTTCTTTGTATACTTGTATATATTATCGTGTTGTGTGTTAACTTAATTAATTTAATTAGCCATGGGTCCCAAGAATGTTGCTGAAGTTCACGGAAAGAAGAGGATGCTTTTTATGGAGACAAAGATGGAGATAATTAAAAAGTATGAAGCTGGCATGCGGTTGAGTGTGATCACTAAGAAATACGGTCGAAATCTGTCGACGATAGGCACCATCCTTAAGCAGAAGGAAGCCATCAAAGCATCTACACCTTCCAAGGGCGTGACTATTTTGTCCAACAAGAATGGTTCAACGTTAGCTGAGTGGATTTCGCTCTTGGCTACCAATCCGGTGGTCCGAAGTTCGATTCTTGGCTTGGCCAATGCGGAACCAGAGGAATTGATTTCTGGTGATAGAAATTTATTTCTCGATATAATGTGGTTTGGATCCCACAATAAGCTATAGGTCCTGTTGCTAGGAAACCAATTGGTTCCTAGACATAAAAATATCTAATGCTTCGGGCCAGCCCTAGGAGAGCTGTCAATCAGCTCAGTGGTCTGGTAAAACTAAGATATACATAATGTCCAACAAGAGGAGCCACGTGCACGATGAGATGGAGAGGCTGCTTCCTGTACGGATTAAAGACAAAGAAATCGCTGGCGATACAATAACAGAGACAGCAATCGGCCAGAAGGCCAGCGCTATTTTCGGTGATCTGATTGCCCAAGCCAAAGACGACGGAGGAGAAGGGACATCGACGGCAACCCCAGACTTCAAGGCTTCTCGGGGGTGGTTTGATAAATTCCGTAAACGGACTGGCACCCATTCGGTGGTGCGGCATGGGGAGGCTGCCAGCTCGGACACGAAAGCGGCTACAGTTCTCAGCAAGTCTTCAACTGTGGCGAGACTGGCCTCATTTGGAAAAGAAATGCCTCGTCAGACGTACATCATGGAGGAAGAGAAGAAGCTACCCGGGCATAAGCCTATGAAAGACACGCTTACTCGTAGGCTCCACTTTGGAGGGGTGCCGATCGTAAGAGATCGTAAAAATATTTGCCAAAAATACACTAATCAAGACAGGCTAATGAATTTATCAGGCATTATTTGCACTATAATAACGCATTTCTTATCTGTAGTTTTTAATCATCCTATAGGGAAAATAAATGATTTTATGAAAAAAAAATGTGAAATTCAGGGGCCCCTTGTATTGAAGGTTATTTGATGATCGCGTGAGAAACTACAGTCTTGAATAGAAATTCGGTCTGACAGAATGTTTGTATATCCCCCTAGAACATGCACATAAAGTATTATCAAATAGAACAGTAAGTAAGCACGTAATAACAAAAAAAAGAGCAACAACTTCAGGCAAGTTCAGCGAAAGCCCCGCCGAAAAATAAGGCTATAACTAGGAAGAAATATTCATAAAAAATTCAAACCTCGATTTAGGGACAAAACCTTCTGAGAGATTGTAGTTATATGTCACTTGATAGCCTAAAACATCTAAAAATTATATTATGTAGGACAATCAAAGAAAAACCCCCCACCCCCCCGCCCCAACCCCCCCCCTTCCCGAAAAAACCAAACCAGAGAAAAGCGAAAAAGCGATTTTTTCTGAGGACAAGAAACTTGAAAAATTTGTGTTCGATACCCCTAAAATGTTTTCTGAGATGAAACTACTCGTAGAAAACGTAGAAAAGACATCGACCAATTTAGAGGGATACCTATACTATTTTTTTTTATATTTGCGATTTCTTTCATATTTATCGGCTGCGCTTTCGCTTCAGTTGTTGCTCTCTTTTTTGTTGTTGTTACGTGCTTATTTACTGTTATATTTTGATAATAATTTATGTGCATGTTCCAATGGGATATACCAACATTCTGTCAGACCGAATTTCTATTCAAGACTTAGTTTTTCACCGATCAACCAATTGCCCTTCAGTACATTTTTTTTCTTAAAATCATTTTTTTTCTTAAAATCATTTATTTTCCCTGTAGGATGATAAAACTAACAGAGAATATGCGTTATTATAGTGCTAATAATGCCTGATAAATTCATTAGCCTGTCTTGATTAGTGTATTTTTGGCAAATATTTTTACGATCGGCACCCCTCCAAAGTGGAGCCTACCCTTACGCTCACACTTTGTTCCAACGCCAGTGGGGATTGTAAGGTCAAGCCTCTACTTGTGTATCATTACAAGACTCCTCGAGCCTTCAAGGCAGATTCAGAAACAGTTGACGATCCTGAAACTGTTTCACAATCAGATCTTGACAAGATCGTTGCACTCGGTAAGTCCATGAGGCTGGTCGCCGACGAGGGCGACATCAATGAGTTTCTCGAGGAGCACCAAGAGGAGCTTATGACGGATGACCTGAAGGAGTTGGATGCCATGCAACATAATGTTGTTCAAGAAGAGTTCTCTAGTAGCGGCGAGGAGGAAGAGGAGGACCCTATGACAATGGCAGAAATTAAGGATGCTCTAGCTGCTTTTAATAAAGTGCAATCATTTGTAGAAAAACACATCCCCCAAAAAGGCTTACACAGGTCGTATGCTTGCGCAGTTCGATGACGTTTGCCTGAGTCGTTTCAGGAACATTTTGTTGCAGGCAGGCAGAAGCAATCTTCCTTGCATAGTTATTTTTTTAAAGAGGCCTTTAGTAGTAGTAAGCTAACAGGAAGACCCAAGTGATATGAAAAAACAAAGTTGAAAGTGGTGATGAAATTTAAATTTTGTAAAAAAAAAAAAAAAAAAAAAAAAAAACGTAAAGTAAAAGAAGTACAAAAAATGTAAAAATCAGAAAAAGGCAAACAAAAAGATTTAATTTTAAGTTTTTTGTAAAGTTAAGTGTTAATGTTTTCTGCCACTTGTTAATATGTTTTGTAAAGTTTAGTGTTAATGTGTTTTGCCATTTTTTAATGTGTTTCGTAAAGTTGTTTTCTGCCATTTGCCCTCCTCCTCTGTCAGAGATCGCCTCACTCAAAAGGTAAGGATCCACAGTTTACTACATATGTACGTACATGTACATACAGTATTTCTTGTACCATGTACACTAATACACTTTATTTACAGGTACAGTAAATGTTATATTAGGTATTGAATGGTCCAAATTGTTGTATTTCATTGTTTATTGGTCAATTTAGCTTTATAATAAAATTTACTGTGGTGTTTTTGTAGGGCTTGGAACGAATTATGAGGTAACTAAG
>NC_087206.1:69440969-69443469 GCF_015104395.2 Macrobrachium nipponense | reverse complement strand
AGAGAGAAGGAGAGGCGTTTCCTGTGTTTTGGCATTGTGTTTACTAAGTAAACAAAGAAAAGGAAAATATTCCTCACTCCCAAAGTCCTTTTCCATCTTTAACTGATATTTTTGGAACCCAGCCCCCCGCCCCGCACAAAAAAAAAAAATTAAATAACAAAATACAAGGAACGTGGAGCGAGCAGCGTTTTCTCGCCTGAAATCTCTTAAATTTAGAGATACGCCTTCTAGTGTCAGAAGAGGAGGAGGAGGAGGAGGAGGAGGAGGAGGAGGAGGAGGAGGAGGAGGAGTGGGGGATGGGAGGAGGTGGGACCGCCGCTGAGACGTTCTAAGATTCATTCTGTGTAGTTCTGTATTTTGCTTATTCACGGGAGAAAGGAAATGCAGCTTAATGTTGAACTGGATACGTCTTATCCAGACTATCTTTCCTTCCCCTTTTAAATATATATTTTTTTCATCCAAAAATGAAATTTTTTTAAACAAAGATATCCCAGGACAAAGTCCGTCCATCACTTCTCTCTTCCTCAGTTCTTGTTCTAGGGATGTTTGTCCTTAAAAAGCACACCTTCACACAATAATGCCTTTTTCGGATGCAAAAAGAATTTTTTTTTTTTTTCGGAAAATTGACAGAATTCGTGTCTAAGAAAGTCAAATATTTTCTCTTGTTCTAGGGATGTCTGTCCTCAAAAGCACACCTTTAAATTCTAATGTCATCTTTGGATGCAAAAGAAAATAAAAAACAAAAAAAATGTGTTTGATTTTTTTTCAAAAGGACAGAATTCGTCTCTGAGAAAGTCAAATATTTCCTTCGCCACAATTTCCGAGGCAGTTTCATCTAGGCTTTCCTCTGAGGAACCCGGGTTCTCTGGGGGATCTGAAGCAGTGATGAAAGAATCCTCCTGCTTCTGATATTGGTCGTGTCCACAAAGACTCGGCTATTCTTCATTTGCAAAACGGAAATATCTCCTCGGGTGATACTGCTCTGGATGGTACTCCAGCTATTTTTGGGGCTTACGATTTCATTTAATCTCTGGGTAAAATGTAGATTATTTCCCATTTACTTTTAAGATTTTTTTTTTGTTTTTTTTGATTCGTTAGAAATCCGGTAAAAATACCGTAGGTAAAATATGGATAATTCCCCATTTACATTTAAGAAAACTTTTATTATGATTCGTTAGACATCCGGTAAAAACACTGTAGGAAAAATATAGATAATCTCCCATTTACATTTAATAAAAAAACAAAAATAGACTTTTTGATTGGTTAGAAATCCGGTAAAAATACCGTAGGTAAAATATTGACAATTTCCCTTTTACATTAAAAAAGAAAAAAAAATTTGACTGGTTAGAAACCGGGTAAAAATATAGTAGGTAAAATATAGATAATCTCCCATTTATATTTAAGAAGAAGAAGAAGACAAAGAATTTTTGATTCGCTAGAAATCTTGTAAAAATACAGGTCCCATTACTGGATACAAACCTTAACAGATCCTGTATCTATTATGCATTGCTAATGTTTTTATCATCATCTATTTTACCATGGAATATCTTACATGACTGACAAGAGGAGGCTTTCTTATTTTCAGAAGAGAATTAATTACAGGCAACACAACGAAGGGAAGCTGGCTTTAAGCGGAATGTTTGTTGTTTGTTTGTATGGTGTGTTTACGTTGCATGGAACCAGTGGTTTATTCAGTAACAGGACCAACGGCTTTACGTGACTTCCAAACCACGTCGAGAGTGAACTTTCATCACCAGAAATACACATCTCTCACCCCCTCAGTGGAATGTCCGAGAATCGAACTCGCGGTCACCAAAGTGGCATGCCAATGCCATACCGACCACGCCACTGAGGCGCTGGCGAAATGCATATCGCTCCCAAGCGACTTTAAAAAATTATGAGGATGAACCATTGAGGTTGATTAAACATATGCTATACCTAAGGAAGGAGAGAGAGAGAGAGAGAGAGAGAGAGAGAGAGCTTGCTGTTCGTATGCCCTGCATACAAGAAAATGACTCATGTTCATGCTAGCCTACTCGCTTTTGTATTTCCAGAAAATTTGCTTTGCAAGAATTCCTCTTTTTTTTCTTTTCTTTTCTTTTTTACCGCGGGCCCTGAATAATATTTCAGACCAAAATTATGAGCTGCTTATTAAACATTCTCCTAATTGAAATTCACTGCTGTTCATATTTCTTCAAGAAGAAATGGTTCGTTGCTGGTATGCATATAACTGAGTTTATTTCTATCGAGATCTTACATAATAATAAGAGCGATGGTCTTTTTATTCCATAAAAATTCATGCAAAGGCATCGGCTTTAACAATGCAAACTGAGAGGAGCTCCGCATGAGAACAGATCTGGCTTATCAAGTTTTTATCGCCTTGTTTAACACAGATTTAGTGGAGTGGGTGTGTGTGTGTATGTGTATACTTAGTTTCACCTTAATATCAACATGAGCAAAGATCTGGCTTATCAAAGTTGTATTCGGCTTGTTTAATAAC
>NC_087206.1:69430969-69435969 GCF_015104395.2 Macrobrachium nipponense | reverse complement strand
TTATCGTGATTTATATGCAAATATTTCAGAAAAGAGAAAAGCTACAACCTTCAATTATTTTTAGTTGTATTCTACATGAAATTGCGCACGTTTTCATATATAAAACTTTATGTAACGGCTAATTTAAAATGGTGCAAACATTACCACAATCGCAAGTATGATTTTTCGGAAGTTACCGCGCGGACGTAAAGAAAATGTTATTTTTTTCATAAATTCACCATAAATCGAAATATTGTGCTAGAGACTTCCAATTTGTTGCATAATGAAGGCAAATCCTTGAATATTACTAGAATATAAGCGTTTTAGCTTACAATTGCGTTTTTCGTTTTGACCATTTCGTTAGAGTCAAAGTTGACCAAAGGTTGAAAATTTGTCACTTATCATTTTTTTATATGAAAATATTTCAAAATGATAAAAGCTAAAACCATGGTTTGTTTTTAGTTGTATTGTGCATGAAATTGCGCACATTTTCATATATAAAACTGTATGTAACGGCTAATTTAAAATGTTGCAAACATTACCACAATCGCATGTATGATTTTTTTCGGAAGAGTACCGCGCGGACGTAAGGAAAAAGTTTTTTCATAAATTCACCATAAATCGAAAATATTGTGTCTAGAGACTTCCAATTAGTTGCAAAATTAAGGTAAATGATTGAATATTACTAAAATATAAGAGTTTTAGCTTATAATGCGTTTTTCGACCATTTCGGTAGGGTCAAAGTTGACCAAAGGTTGAAATTTTGGCTTACTTACGTTATTATGAAAATATCTCAAATTGATGAAAGCTACAATCATGAGTATTTTTTTTTTGTTGTATTCTACATAAAAATGCACCCATTTTCATATAATACTCCATGTAACGGCTAATTTAAAATGGTACAAAAATTATGTCAAAGTGACAAAATAATTTCCGAGATGTTGTCCACAGATACTTTTTAGTGCGGCAAGAAGAAATTCGCACTTGCGCAACTGCGTAAACGATTGTAAAACAAAACAAAAAAAAACACCTTGATCCATGAACTCCCAGCATCCCCCAACGCGCGTGTATTCAAGAGTTTTTTGGCTGGTAGGCCTAAAAGTATTTTTCCGCGAATTTTAAAAAAAACTTTTGTATGTCAACGTAAAATACGGCCAGTCGGCACCCGAGAGACAAAAAATGTTGACGTAAAATACGTCCAGTCGGCGTTTAAGGGTTAACTGAGGTATGCAATGACTTCATTTGTCTGGGACGATCACACCAGGGAAGCATGCGGCCACAAGGCAGTGAGAGGAACAAAGGGATATTCATTTGAGTAGAAGTTTGAACTGTGAAAATGGGAAGTAAATAGACACTAGGATGTAAAGGACTGGCAATATGCTGTTTCACAAGACGTACCTGGATTCCATGATCAGTGGACCTTTGTAGAAATGCGGCCTAGGCTTTTGTCTCAGGTCTGGGGCTCTGGGCGTGCCAGTAACGCCGTTAGGCCTAAGTGTGGAAGGCTGGCTGCCGGGACATCCGTCCGAGGTCACGGCTGGAGCTGACTGAGAGCGGAGGCAGGTGTGTTTCCTGGGTGTTGGGGGTCAGCTTAACCCCCCAAGAGCAGGGCAATCCTGGAAACAGAACATACAGCCAGCAGAGGGTTCACAGGAAAAAGGAGCTTAAGACGTAGGCCTAATAAGTACCAGTCTACCTACATCCTTCCCCTTGGGATACGTCTCTAAAGCTGACAAGAGTCTATTTTCCCCCTTCTAGCAGGAAATTCCTATCTCTGGCTGGCTAGCTTTGGTTTCCCGCCTAAATCAGCTGATACTTGGAGGAATATGGCTGCCTTTTTACAAATCAAAATATTTAACTAAATGCTGGGTAGACGAGAAGATCAATAAATGTAGCAATATATATATATATATATATATATATAATATAGATATATATATATATTATATATAGATATATATATATATAGATATATATATCTATATATATATATATATATATATATATATATATATATATATATATATATATATATATCCACAGTTGAAAAATAAGAGGCGGGGTGTAGGTCCTGACCAGTTTCGACTTTATTTCCAAGCCACTGATGAAGCCATTGACCAGTCCTTCGTCAATGGCTTGGAAATAAAGTTGAAACCGGTCAGGACTTACACACCTCGCCTCTTATTTTCACCTGTGGATATGCGTGATACATGAATCATGTGCTAACGTGATTATAATCATATATATAATATATTCCTGGAAATCTGTACCTATCCACGCAGAAGATATTGGCTCAGCAAAGAGCGTTCTAACCGTCGAGTGTTATACCGACTGATTTGGTGACATTCTAAGGAAATTGCACAGCTGGGATTTTAGTCGGCAAAAAAAAAAAAAAAAAAAAAAAATCTGGTATCCTACAAAAAAAAAAAACACACACACAAAATTTCCATAGATTATACGTAGGAAACAGACGAAAGTCTTGCAAAGCGTAACAGGAGGGAAACCTTGCAATTGCACTATGTTAGAGGGGGTGGAAAGTAAGATGGCAGAAAGAGAATAAGAAAGCAGGTACAGAGGAAATTGAACGAAAAGGGTTGCAGCTAGGGGGCCGAAGGGACGTTGTAAAAGAACCTTAAGCAATGACTACAGTGCACCGCGCGAGGTGCACTGACAGCACTACCCCCACCCCCCGGGGATGTTGTAGTACTATGACTCAGAAAACAACGATGCCATTATTCATGCTGGTGAACCAAGATTAACATCACCGGTTTAAAGAATGAATCACAAGTATTCATATGCGTCTGATTCCTTCCCCATCACTATTCAACTATGAGTAACATTCTCATTTCAGCCAGAGGTTTCTTCGTCTTAATTCCAGTTGCTTCTTTTTGTTTGGAATTCCGGCATCTTACGAGCTATAGTAGATCCACATCCACCGTGCATCTGATGTCTAAGCCAATAGTCCTTTACGACGCTCCTGATTGGCTGTTGATAAGCCAATCACAGGGCTGGAACCTCTCAGTCTCCCGAGAGTTCACATAGACAGGATGTATGTCACACCTCTCCTGAGGGATATGTATTTCAAAAGCATCCCATAGGAGAGGTGGAACATATATCCTGCATATGTGAACTATCGAGAGAGACAGAGTTTCCAGCACTGTGATTGGCTAATCAATAGCCAATCAGGAGCGTCGTAAGGGACTGGCCTAGACGTCAGATGCACGGTTGATGTGAATCAATTTACTACACCAATTTCTGCGAGGATACATTACCCGATTGCAAAATCAGAAAACTTCTGCTGGGTCTCAAACTTTTATTTTATTCTCTATGCGATACGATGATCTAGGTGTTCCAAAGTTTCATAAACTAAGAATGATTTTCCTCCTAAAAACAAGAATATTATGCTCTCCGTCAGGAATATTGAGAGGAAAATGAATGTGCTTTATCTTCATCAACGACATAAAAACCTACTTCTCTTTTGTTTTAATGAATAGTGAAATTATTCTCAGGTATTTACTGATTCATTTTGCAGTGTAACTTTACATCACTGTATGCATGAAACCAAAGTAACTCCAATAATATCTCAAAAGAATTCTGGCTCATTGGCGATATTCCCGATTGAATTATTCGTAACTCATTGCATTAACAGAGGAAATTCCCTCGTCAAGTTTGATGTGTACACTACCAAATTCTACACAATGGAAAAATTTTCAATTAAAAAGAAAATTAAACATTAAGGGAGAAAGAGGCATCCTATCGGCGACGTAGTCTTTATAAATATATATAATGTATATATATATATATATATATATATATATATATATATATATATATATATATATATATATATAACTGTAATAGCCACAATGCCCTCTTAACTTCTATTTTTTGGATATGTTTGTCACTACAAAGCCTGAAAATCCAAGTTAAAAGAAAGAAATATTTTGTAGTTCAGGGGCATTGTGATGAAAAAGTGACCAGTAGATTCTACACACACACACACACACACATATATATATATATATATATATATATATATATATATATATATATATATATATATATATATATATATACATAATATATATATATATATATATATATATATATATATATATATATATATGTGTGTGTGTGTGTGTGTGTGTGTGTGTGTGTGACTACATCGCCTTTTAATCTCTAATGACGCCTTTTCCCTTTTTAAGAGAGAGACGCATCCCAGAAGCGATTATATTTTTTTTTTTAATTTTTTCAAGATAACGACATCCATAGAAACGCCACCTGTCACCTTTCTTCTTTCTTTTTTTTTTTCAAATTTAGCCGGAAGCTGCCTAATGAGATGCTAATAAAACGAAAGGCATTTATAGCAATTGTCAGATCTGCTGATTACCCGACGAGTTCCAGGTATTCTGTGACGAACAATGTCACTGAAGCCAAAATATAAAAAAAATGAGACTTAGCAAAAATCTCTCAACCGGGCATTGATTTTGTCTCATACCTAACATCACTTCGTCATTTTATTATTATTATTTGGGCTTCATTCAAAGTGCTCGCTATAAAATACCCAGAACTCGTTTGGAAATCAGTTGATAGTTAAATTCCCTTTCGTTTGCAATCATTAGCATTCCATTAGGCGGCTTCCGTCTGAATTTGCAAAATAGGCGACAGGTGACGTCATCTTGAAAAAACGCCAGCGCCCTTGAGAAGTGAAAAGACGTCGTTAAGAGATAAAAGAATATTCCTCCTCTTGTGTCGGTAGACATTAGCATCACAGACGATGAATTCACAGCTCTATTTTTCGTATCAGGCCATTGTGAGTCTGTTCAGTTACATTTTTTGTGTCATTATTCCCTCTGAAACATTAGTATCTCAAAACAGTTTCTTAGGTTACGTTGGAATCTCGTGTTGAGGACACGTGTCATCTGGGAATGTTATTTCGAATTTCTACAGTACGGGTCTTTGGTCATACCATTGAGAGAGAGAGAGAGAGAGAGAGAGAAAAGAGAAAATCATTAACTTTG
>NC_087206.1:69424446-69430469 GCF_015104395.2 Macrobrachium nipponense | reverse complement strand
CAAAGAAATCTTCGTCTTTGCTTTCATAACTTGGATTTTTCGTAAGTAGGGACATTTCGTATGTCAAAGTTCCACTGTACTATTAATTCACCAGTCTCGGGTTGTTTGTTCTGTGCATGAAGTGCATATGGGCGTTTGTGTTCCCCTAATCGGGTTGGTAGTCCTCTTCCACTTTCCCCAAAATATTTTTCCTTACAGTCATGACAGGGGGTTTCGTAAACCCCCGGAATGATAATATTCTTATTGTTATTGTTGTATCTAATAAGTTTATGGCTAATCGTGTTTGGGTATTTGAAAACTATTTTAGTATCTTTCTGGCTATTGTTAGCATAGTTACATAATTTGTCGAAGTTGGGATTAAATGGGAGTGGTAAGAATCTGTTGGGTTTTTCCTTGGGGTTGTTAACAGGACGATGAAATGCTTTCTTAGCTCATGAAATGGCTTTGCCAACCTTCAGAGGACTAAGAGGGAGGAGAGCAGAAGAGGGGGCAGAATCAGGCAGGGGAAAAACAGAGCTTGTCTTAAAATTAAAATTTTGAACAAAGTTTTTAACAATGCAAAAATTGACTAATGGGTCTCCCCCAATGAACGACTTGTTACCATAAAAATCTTCTCCTAAGTTTATGGCGGAGCATTGCACTAGTCTTCTTGTTTGGACATTGCTATTTTTGAAATTTATGTTAGATCCATCCCAATTCGGACTATGGTTGTTATTAAAAGCATGGGAGACTATTGCATTGCTCTGTACATGAAGTGCATATGCGCGTTTGTGTTCCCCTAATCGGGTCGGTAGTCTTCTTCCACTTTCCCCAAAATTTTTTTCCTTAAAGTCATGACAGGGGATTTCGTAAACCCCCGGAATGATAGTATTCTTATCGTTATTGTTGTATCTTATAAGTTTATGGCTAATCGTGTTTGGGTATTTGAAAACTATTTTAGTATCTTTCTGGCTATTGTTAGCATAGTTACATAATTTGTCGAGGTTGGGATTAAATGGGAGTGGTACGAATCTGTTGGGTTTTTCCTTGGGGTTGTTAACAGTACGATGAAATGCTTTCTTAGCTCATGAAATGGCTTTGTCAACCTTCAGAGGACTAAGATACCCCGATCATTTCATTGACAAGGCCATTTCACGAGCTAAGAAAGAGTTTTATCGTCCTCTTTAACCCCAAGAAGGAAAAGCCCAACAGATTCTTACCCTCCCAATTTAATCCCAACCTCGGCAAATTATGTAACTATGCTAACAATAGCCAGAAAGATACTAAAATAGTTTTCAAATACCCAAACACGATTAGCCATAAACTAATTAGATACAACAATAACGATAAGAATACTATCATTCAGGTGGTTTACGAAATCCCCTGTCATGACTGTAAGGAAAAATATTTTGGGGAAAGTGGAAGAGGACCACCGACCCGATTAGGGGAACACAAACGCGCATATGCACTTCATGTACAGAGCAATGCAATAGTCCTCCCATGCTTTTAATAACAACCATAGACCGAATAATTGGGATGATCTAACATAAATTTTAAAAATAGCAATGTCCAAACAAGAAGACTAGTGGAATGCTCCGCCATAAACTTAGAAGCTTTTTACGGTAACAAGTCGTTTGTTGGGGAAGACCCATTAGTCAATTTTTGCATTGTTAAAAACTTTGTTCAAAATTTTAATTTTAAGACAAGCTCTGTTTTTCCCCTGCCTGATTCTGCCCCCTCTTTTGCTCTCCTCCCTCAGACAGATTACGGCACGGGGGACATGAGGTCCAGCAATGTTGCAGCCGCGCCGCCAGAGGAACACCGTGCAGCATCATCACAGCCCACAAGACGTTCCAGCAGAATAGCAAACAGGAATTCGAACATCAACAACGGAATTACCTAGTTTGGCTGTTGAGCGCCTCCTTCATTTGCGTTCGTCATTGTGGAAATTGTCCTGTTCAGAGGTTTACTTCGACGGATTTTTAAAGTCATAAGGTTGACTTGACTGAAGATGGACCTAGTACAAGGTTCGAAAGCTTATATTATCTATTAAAGACTTGATACTTCACAAGCGATATTATTGTGGACCTGCAACCATTGTCATAATTTTCGACACGTAAAATTTTGTCCACTTTTTGTATTGTTGAAAACGCTGATCTGTTTTACACACACGTCTCGTTTTAGAGACTAGAATTCCTTCCAGAAAATCAGAATTAAAAGAAATAGAATGACCCATTCATTCGTTTTCGTTACAAGTACACGAGTATGCTATAGCAGATTCAAATCAACCGTGCATATGATATCTATGCCAGTCCCTTACGACTCTCCTGATTGGCTGTTGATAAGCCAATGACAGGGCTGGAAACTCTCAGTCTCGAGAGAGAGTTCACATAGGCAGGATGTAGGTTCAACCTCTCTTGGGGGGATACTTTTGAAAAACGTATCCCTCAGGAGAGGTGGAACATACTACATCCTGCCTATGTGAACTCTCTCGAGAGACAGAGTTTACACACCTGTGATTGACTTATCAACAGCCAATCAGGAGCGTCATAAGGGACTGGCCTAGACATCAGATGCACGGTTGATGTGAATCTACTATAGTAAAGAGAGCAGTGACGATTGCTCTGTCTTGATTTTTCGTTTATTTTCTTTGTAATTCATTTGGGTATTAAGTTCCCGGGTTACGTACTCACTACTCTTCTAATTGAGAAATTTGTGACTGCTTTGTTAAAGTATTATTTATTTGTGAAATGAATGCAGCAACAAAGCTTAATCATAATATGAGAATAGTATCATTATTCCTCTCTTGACAAAACGTCTGATGTCAAGGGATGCTAAGAACTTCTACTTGTAAATTAATTCCGTGAAGGAATCTTCTTATGCTAATGAGATGTTTCGCTTCTAATTCGTTTCAGAGAGAGAGTGAGAGAGAGAGAGATTCCCGAAATAAGAAAAATATCGCTTGAACCTGAAGATGCGGAGAGAGAGAGAGAGAGAGAGAGAGAGAGAGATTCTCTTGAACCTGATGATGACGTGGTCTTGAGGATTCTATACAGATGCGTCTGGCTTGGCTCCGTCTTATGTCTGAAGATACTGGAGGTCGATTCATTCTCGCCTTATGATTACTTCCGTTTGCTTGTTGTAAGTGATATCTTGTTTTCATTGTTTTGCATTGAGTTACTTATGTAATTAGCATATTGATATGTTGTAGCCACCGTCTAATTCAACACTTGAGTTAGATTGTTTTCGTGAGGTATCAGTTAATGTAGGCGTTATTGTGAGGTGTCAGTTAACGTAATAATAGAACAGTGTGAAAGTAAAAATTATGATACATGACACTTGGCGGACAGTGTAATGTACTCTTCGTTAACAATAGCCATAACCAAACTTGAAGAAACATCGAACTGATACCTTCTGAATTCCATCCCAATCAAATAATCCTATTTTCCTTTTAGAAGCGAGGTTACATATTGCTATATGTCTTGTGCCTGCTTCCGATGCAACGTCGAAAGGGAATTAATTCCCTGATGACTCTTATCCAGGGTTGGTGATTTAAAAAAAAAAATCTGATTTATTTGATTTTTTTATTCATTTGATTAAAATTTTTTTTTTTTTTTATTTAATAGATGTTTTGTCAATCCTTTTTTTTCCTCAAAATGTATTTTATGACCGAATCACTATTGCTTTATCTTTTAGGTTTCCAGTTCTGGCCTAAATTAAGTAAATGCAATTTTTTTTATATCAAAATAGATAGATGCAGCACAGTTATGCCCAAGTTTTTATTAACCTCCAAACCAGATTTTTCAATTTATTCTTTCAAATTGAAAAAAATACAAAAGTAAAAAAAATGCAAAAAATCAATTTTTTTAATGATCATGATTTTTTAATCAAAAAAATAAAATTGTTTAATCACTGATTAAATCAGTTTGATTTAATAATTGCCAAACCTGGTCTTATCTGTAGGACGATCAAGCGAAAGTGATTACAGTTCGATCCAAGATTAAAGGCGACTTTTCAAAAGGAATAAGCTTTTTTCAACTTTCCCCGAATTAATAAACTCCGATGGCTACGTAAGGTTTCCATGGGATTTCATTGAAGGGGAAACGCGAAAAACCATTTCAAATATCGTTTGAGTGTCGTTGCCTCACAAAAAATAAAAAAAAATTCTAAGCAAAAATAAAAAAAAAAATATTGGTACGCGGATTTACTCGATTGTGGAGATTGTTTCTTAGCTGAGATTGTTTAATCGTTTTCATAGCGCATCAGTGGCGTCATCGTTATGGCCTTGTCCTGCCACCTCGGTGGCCGCGAGTTCGATTCTCGGGTATTCCACTGAGGGTTTAGAGATGTGTATTTCTGGTGAAAGACGCTCACCCTCGACGTGGTTCGGAAGTCACGTAAAGCCGTTGGTCCCGTTGCTGAATAACCACTGGTTCCATGCAACGTAAAAACACCATACAAACAGACAACAGGGCTTGGTTAACTACGTGGCAAAACTACAAGCATTGTTATGTATGTCTGACTCAACAACAAAAAACTCTAAAATTATTTCCAGTGAGAGTGAAATTTTCGTCTTTCTCGTATCTCTTTTGCACCACATTCGCAACTATTCATTTGGGGAATTGTTTGTTCCGCTCGCGTGCGTATTTTAAAGTAGTAATTACATTGTGAATGACCGATCTTATGATCCTTGAGATAGGGCCCAATTGCACGATGCACTGCATTGTTGCTAACGAAGATGCAAGATTAATGACAAAAGATTTAGCGACGAATAAACCGCTCGGATTTCACTAAATTCGGTAGCAGTTGGTGTCTGATTGATAATTCAAAATTGATAATACTCTTTTTTTTTTCTCTCTCTCTCTCTCTCTGAATAATCTAATGTTCAAGCATTCATGAATAATTTTAATTCCGATCATGACCTGCAGATTTAAAATAAAAACGAATGAGTTTTCAAACCACGTATTAAGCCCGAAAACAATCTTAAATTATATCAAAAGTTTTTATTTTCTTCTTTCCTCATTAATTTTGTTCTTTGATGATTAGAATATAAAATCTTCTTCATATAAACTGGGAAAGAAGATTTGAATGACTTATTAAATGGTGGTTCTTTGAATATTTCTACAGAGTTATCCGAAATATATAATATATTGGAACCGGTGGCTACAACTAATTAGTCTTTATCACTAGAGTGAACTGATTGCTCAATGAGGATTGTAAGATTATCGGTCCAGCAAGTCATTCAATAAATTCTAACGAGCGCCTCAGTGGCGTGGTCGGTTTGGTCTTGGCCTGCCAGATCGGTGGCCCCAGGTTCGAATCTCGAGCATTCCATTGAGGGGTGAGGGATGTGTATTTCTGGTGACAGAAGTTCACTCTCGACGTGGTTCGGAAGTCACGTAAAGCCGTTGGTCCCGTTGCTGAATAACCACTGGTTCTATGCAACGTAAAACCACCATACAAACAAACAGAGTTATCCGAAATATATAATGTAATGGAACCAATTGCCAAAACTCATAAGTCTTATTACTACAGTGAACTGATTGTTCAATGAGGATTGCAAGATTATGGGTCGAGCAAGTCATTCAGTGAATTCTAACGTGGTGTAACTTTCAGTTCAAAAAGGAAACTTCAGCGCAAAGTTCTAAAACTTTTCCTCCGAAACTTGGTAGAGCGTTTCTCCGGTCCTGTTGGGGTGGTGAGAGAGGAATAATTTCCATTATTCATGAGTCCTTTCACACTCTGGGCAGTAATTGTACAATGGCACTTGCAAACTATTCACCTTATTAATTATTTGAGTTCTTTTGTAGATTTCAGTGGAATGGCGCAAAAGTTACTATAGTAGATTCACACCACCCGTGCATCAGATGTCTAGGCCAGTCCCTTACGACGCTACTGACTGGCTGTTGATAAGCTAATCACAGGGCTGGAAACTCTCAGTCTCCTTCGAGAGTTCACATAGGCAGGACGTAAGTTCCACCTCCTCTGAGGTATACTTTTGAAAGACGTATCCCTCAGGAGAGGTGGAATATACATCCTACATA
>NC_087206.1:69408095-69413946 GCF_015104395.2 Macrobrachium nipponense | reverse complement strand
CGGTAAACAGATTTCTTGTGAAAGGAGGCTTTTTTGTACGATTGGAGAAGAGCACATTATCATGATTTTTTCCATATTAACGTCACGCCCTATTTCTCATTAAGTTGTTGTTTATAGCTTTCTTGATTCATGTGCTTATTCGCGTTCCAGCGTGTGATAATATATGTTTGGTTGTGTTCATGAACGCACTTACGACGTTTATTTTGACGGATGTAGGAAGGGGGGCGAAAAAGATTTTTTTTTTTTTTTTTTTTCTTTTTTTTTGTGAAGAGGAAATCGGAAGTAAGTGACATAATCCATATTGAGATAATTTGTCTTTATACTTAAATTGGATGAGCTTTTTTTTTACTTCTTTACACAGAATCTGTACTATTGTTTGTTTGTCTGTATGGTGTTTTTACGTTGCAAGGAACCAGTGGTTATTCAGTAACGGGCCCAACGGCTTTACGTTACTTCCGAACCACGTCGAGAGTGAACTTCTATCGCCAGAAATACACATCTCTCACACCTCAATGGAATGCCCGAGAATCGAACTCTCAGCCACTGAGGTGGTACGTCAACACCATACCGACCACGCCACTGAGGCGCCTAGACTCTGTACTAAACCCAGATCAGCATAAACTGACTGATCTAACGGAAATTGAGAGTAAAAGATTTGGAAGGTGTTACAGGAGGAAAACCTATAAATCAAGTGTTAGGAGAGGATGGACTGAAAGACGGAAGAAAGAGAATATGAACGGAGGTACAGTTAAGAGGAATGAAATTAGTTGCAGCTAGGAGCCGGAGGGACGCTGCAAAGAACCTAAGTAATGCATACAGTGCACCGAATGAGATGCACTGACGGCACTAACCCCCCCACGGGGGAATTTAGGCTTAAATAACATATTATGGAAATCAGTGTAGCAAATCTTATGCTTATCGTCAAGAACACTTAATAATCACACAAACCGGTAAAAATAAAATCATGCTAAAGTTCACGAGACTTGATTCACATCAACCGTGCATCTGATGTCTAGGCCTGTCCCTTACGACGCTCCTGATTGGCTGTTGATAAGCCAATCACAGGGCTGGAAACTCTTGGTCTCTCGAGAGAGTTCACGTAGGTAGGATGTATGTTCCACCTCTCCTGAGGGATACGTCTTTTAACAGTATCCCTCAGGAGAGGTGGAACATACATCCTGCCTATATGAACACTCTCGAGAGACTGAGAGTTTCCAGCTTTGTGACTGGCTTATCAACAGCCAAACAGGAGTGTCGTAAGGGACGGGTCTAGACATCAGATGCACGGTTGATGTGAATCTACTGTAGAAGAGGGTACCTTTGGTCCGGCGCAAGAACCTGTTTGACTGAAGAGAGTTTGCTTTCCTTCGAGTTCTGTCTGCTGGTGGTGTTCTACAGTGCTGGTTCTGTGTTCCAAATTCTTGACATGTCAGGTGAAGACATTAGTCTTAGTGAATGGAGATACTTGCTTAAACTTATGATCTAAATTTTTAAAACTTTAGCCAATTTAATCTTATACAGGTTCTCGGAAGAGTAATTCTACTAATGAAGGCGATGATACCTGGTAATGAGAGAGAGAGAGAGAGAGAGAGAGAGAGAGAGAGAGAGAGAGAGAGAGAGAGAGAAAGGAAATGGTATGAAGTAGCAATGACCTTTCTTGGTCATATCCGTATATGCCAAGGAGACAGGAAACGATGTTGTGCAGATTGAGGATTGGACATACAAGACTCACCCATGGGTTCTTGATGTCCCGTGAAAATCCTCCATTTTGCGATGACTGTACTGTGCCCTTGCCTTGGAAAGGATTGTAATATAGAGCAGTTATTTATCTTTTTGTGGGAGGCGACCCTCCTCAAAAAAATTTAGATTATATATATAGAATATTTTTATATGAAATTAATTCTAGATTTAATTTTTTTTTCTATCTAAATTTATTTCGGTGTCAATAACCTATATGTTGTGACGCCAGTTTTTAACAGACATAATAAATCAATCAATCAATCTCTCAGAGAATACTGGTACCCTTAGAAGGTAAGACTAAGAGAAGAGATAGAGTAAAAGTCATGATAACTAATTTTCTTTTTATTTCGTACGTTCTTTATATGTATACAAAGCCAGGCATTTGGGTGAGCAGATATCAAAGGATGAAACAATAGACTCTACGTAGAGAGCAAAGCGCTATTTCGTAAGTTTTATATATATAGTGTGTATTCAAAGCCAGGCATTTGGGTCAGTATATATCAAAGGATGAAACAGGAGACTCTACGTAGAGAGCAAAGCGCATTCCGAAACTATTATTTCGCTCGCCCATAAGCGCACTCTGGTTCAATCGGATGCTTTCCGCCCGCCTTCACCCCCAGGAGGATTAAATGGGCCTTTTCATCCTTCCTCTAACTAAGGCGTCAAGAGTTTCATTAGAGACCGAATGAAAATTCTCGAGGGAAATCTGCAGCCTGGAAATCCAATCAGCACATCAAATTGAAGGCTTACTCGCTCGGGTTACAGGGCTAATTTCTTAAAGAAATCGATTTCCGGGCGAGTTTAAAGATTAATTAGCTCCGATGTGAAGTTAACACTATGGTAGATTCACATCAACCGTGCATCTGAAGTCTAGGTCACAGTCCCTTACGACGCTCCTGACCGGCTGTTGATAAGCCAATCACAGGGCTGGAAACTCTCAGTCTCTCTCGAGAGTTCACATAGGCAAGATGTATGTTCCACCTCTCCTGTCTCATCTCCTAAATGATATTTATCTCATTGGGAGAAGTTTGTATGTCTACTGGGTGTTACCTGGATGACCCCGCATTTATGCCATCTTAATAACTCACAATAACAGATCCGCGTGGTACAAGAAAGAATATTAGTCATAAAACCTACCCTTGTCGATATAATCTCATTCGGTTATTCATGTCCTTTCTGCTTTCTCATTACAATCTTATGGTTATTCATAGAGATAAAGGACTGCACTTAGGCTCTGTATAAATGCAATGCAGCTGCCCCTTCCTTCCTAAGGTAGGTGAGCTAATGCTGACAATGAAAAACTAATGCATTTCAGATTCTCCCTTTAAGTTCTTGCATTTTCCAGATGGCGTTCCATAAGGGCGAAGTGGTCATTATTCTTTAGAACGCCAAGGAAAGGCAGATTACTGCAGTATATAAGGGGAACTCGCCTGTACAGCTTGCGTGGGAATTCATAAGTCAAGAGATCTTCCTCCTGGAAAAATGGAAAAATGAACCTTTGGTGGAACATATCGTTTTAATGCTGCATTCAGCGAGGTTGATGAAAGGAAGATTGCTATACACACACACACACACACACACACACACACACACACACACACACACATACACATGCACGAGGTCCCTTAGTCGATTAAGTTTACTTGTCAGCAAATGTTTCTTTCAAGATGATTTCACTGAATCACTGTTTTAGCCATATCCATTAACGGAATTTATTTTTGTAGATGAGAAAAACAAAACTGTAATTGTACATTTAGTTTTGAATTAAACTGCAAAACGGTTGCAGATTCCATCAATTGAAGTAAATTGCTAATATATCACGATAGACATTTATGGTCCCTTGTGTTAAAATTGCTAAAAAAAATGGTAAAACCTTACAAAAAATATTCTGAAAAAAAAGATCAAATTATATTTTTCACTTATACTGGACCTAGTATTCACTTTTCCCACAAAGCGCGCCATACGTTTTATTAGAATGCGTACAAACCTATTCAGATAACGAATGGCTGAATTAATGTATAAATATATCTTTCTTTCCCCTTGAAGAACATTTTCCTTTGCAGTAACGTTAACCATTGGGACTGAAATAGGAAGTGTTTCTCAGTCAACGTTGCTTCGAGTATCCGAGTCTGTAATCTTTTCAAATCTTGAGACGGATGATGGAGTACTCGTCAAAATCTCCCTGTAAAACATCTAAAAAAGAAATAAAGTTACGACACCTATTCGCCCAACGCTTTTCAAAATCATCCTGTACAACAAAATCTAAAAAAAAAATAAATAAATAAAAAAAATAAATAAATAAATAAATAAATAAATAAATTTGCGACACCAATTCGACCAACGTTTATCAAGGTAAAATAAAAACCAAATGTTGCTTTTCATTATCCGGTTTTTACATTTTTTAAAGGTGAATTCGTTGGCGGGTACAAATACTGGAGCTGCGGCCAAAGGAAGATAAACTTTATTTTTCTCATGTTATTTGGAAACGGAATATTCAGAAAAGGGATACGGAGAATCTGTGAGAGGATGTAAATTTCCTGGAAGGTATAAATTTGTGGAAGCTGAGTAGAAGAGACGAAGAAGCAAAGACTAAGAGAAGGAGGTTCAATTCCTTTCGGACAGGATTAAACCTAAAGGTCATACTTTAATTACCAAAAAAAAGGGGAAAAAAACTAGATTGGGATAAAAGTCTCAGTTTTGCTCCTTTAGCAGATTTTCAACTCTGTAAAAAAACTAAGAAAAGTCATCTTAAAGCATAAAAGTGATGAACACATGACCTCCCAGTTGAGTTTGCCTTTGAGTAACACTTCAGTGTTCTGTTTAATGTCGAAACAGATAAGGGATGAGACTATGATAAAATGATGAGCAGAGAAGGATATTAACCTGAATTATATAAACAAAGAGGTAATGAACTTTGGAACAAACTACCATTTACCCATGTATTACTGTGGTGACTGTCCATTTTATCCAGGTATTAATGTTCAGACTGTCCCTTTCATCCAGGTATTTCTGAGGTGACTGCCCCTTTTATCCAGACATTATTGTGGTGACTATCCAAATTACCCCTGCTAAACCGAAACAACCCCACCAACTTAACTGAAACATCCCTCCCCCCCAAACCTAAACATAAACATTAACCTTGATACAGAATTATCAATCAAAGAAAAAAAACGCAATTTAAATCATATATTTCTATGGTAACAGTACATGAAATGAGGTATGATAAACCCGTATAGTGTATTTACCACAGAAATTAAAAGGGGAAGGGGGGAGGGAGATGGGGGAACGCTAAGGGAAGGGGAAGGGGTGGTTTTCAAAGCTACCCTATTATCTAAGTTTTGGTCAACCGGTGGCCCATGTGCCGAATTCTGTCTAGATTTGTCAATTTTCCCTCCGAATGTAGCTGTTCCATTTGTAGGAACAGGAACCGACCTGGCACTACGAATTGAGGAGGATTTCAGTAAGAAATGCAACTTTAACACAATTCTTTACATTTCCTTTTCTATTCCCATTTGTTATTACAGCAGCATCAATAGTGCTACATATTTTATTTCTCAATCAGACAGGATCTAGTAAACGTTTTGCGCAACTGTATAATTTGCTTTCTCACTGAAAGGGAGTCCTCGTTTTTAATTTTTTTTTTCTTTCAAGGAAACGCAAGAGGCTTTCAGAGCTTGATAAACTTAATCAAAATTCTACTGTGTAAAGTTACCCTAACGTCTTCTCCTCCCATGAGCGACCTCTCCTGCAAAGGATGCTTGCCCACATTTCTTCGCCTCTGTTGTGTTTGTTTGGCAAACATCTCCTGGAATTAATCAGATCCCCACCCGGCTGTACACATTCCAACCAACACACACACACACACACACACACACTCGTGTTTCCTGAATTCTCTCTCCAAACTAATTAGTGGCGCTTTCCTGAATTACTGACAAAATAACCCACTTTCACGTAACTAGCCAGTTTCGTTAATAAGATTGGAGGAGAGTACATTCAGGATACGCTATATTTCTGACGAATTTACTTATTACCTTTTCAATTTCTTTCGCAGCAATTAAAATAAGATTAGAGACAAGTACATTCAGGATGCGGTATATTTCTGCTGAATTTA
>NC_087206.1:69395595-69405595 GCF_015104395.2 Macrobrachium nipponense | reverse complement strand
ATATACATATAAATATATATATATATATATATATATATATATATATATATATATATATATATATATATATATATATATATATATATATATATATATATATATATATATATATATATAGAGAGAGAGAGAGAGAGAGAGTGAGAGAGAGAGAGAGAGAGAGAAGTATTGTATGATAATATTAGGTTGCTCTACCTATCTAGACAAATATTTGGTTATTGTGGCCATCACTTCACCCAACTTAAGTAACTGGGTAGGATTCAACCCCTACCCGCCCCCCCCGCCCCCCACCCCCCACCCCTTCCCTCTTCTCGCATCCCCCCAGCCCCCCCCCCCCCCCCCCCCCCCCCCCCACCGTTTCTTTGAAGCGCTGAGATAAATAAACTCTAGTTTTACATCAACTTTATTTCATGTACTTGGAGAGCAAAGAAATATAGAAAATGCTTTTCTGTCACCGCAGTAATACCTCGATAAAAGGGACAGTCACCACAGTAATACTTCATAATTTCTCTGAAAAATGCAGTCGATTTCACTGAGGTCCTGTTTCCATAGGATTTTATACTCCTTTTACAATGTTCCGACCATAATTTGTGTTAACAAGCTCAAATTTAATGAAATATTCAATTTATCATTCTTGGAATTTTCTTTGGCGTACCATAGCACGTCGTACGTTTAAACACGTCAGCGTTTATGGAAACGGTAAGTTCCTCTTGGTTATTTAGTAAACTGCTATTTTGCTCACAATTGGTACTATTCTTCCATCATGTTAAAAAGAAAAATGATTGAAAGTAGAAAGAGCGCACTTTTATTGTTCTGTTGCATTGGAATTGATTTGGCATCCTTCCAGTGATTTTACGGAAATATTCAAATAGATCAACCGTTGAATAGTAAATAAAAAGAATGTTTATTCCCCGCTGACAGCTGACAGAATGGCTATGGACTTATTACTTTGTTAAAAGACAGGTGGTAATTTTTCAGTAACTAAAATTCCTCCATTGAAAACGTGCAACGTTCAAAGCTTTGGATTGACAATCATTTATGGATTTTCCAGGATTGGCTGGTTAATTAAATACTGATATAGCCAGAAATATATTTCATACATAGATAAACATGCCTTTCACACACAAAATAAATTCGTTTATTATAATATGACGTGTCGCATGACTTATGTCGGACGTCTTTTAAAGTCTGGCTATTGGAAAATTTTATTCGCATTTACGTGAACATTCACAGACCCTCGAGCGACTGTTCAGTATATATGAATTTAGGAACATCGAACTTAAAATAATATGGTCACATTTAAAAATGATTTTCTTTTATGGTAATGCGTCAATTGACTGGGCACGAGAAGTTAGGAGGATCAATACCCGGAAAGAACAATACACTATATTGCGTATATATATACAAAGTAGATAAAGCAATAAGATATTCATGATCATGATAATTGTTCATTATCTCGATGTTTTATTTATCTGCATGTTTTACGTTTTCGTTTTCTCATTATCTGATTTACTTTAAACGAACCTCCCACTGTTTGTGATTTCAAAATTGGAGCCAAAACTTCCATGGATGTGGGTTTCTTGGCAGAGATGGAAGTTGTTTTTGCCAGATTTTACTGTTATTGCGGTGTATTCAAATGGACGTAATACCTCATTTGATATTTTGGTATTTTTCATTTGCTAGCGTCCGATTCTTGTTTTATTGTTATACTGCTGAATAGTTTGTAGCACAAACTGCTAGTTTTTGTGGTATCTGAATGTTTAAAATTTTAGGCCTTTCTTTTCTTAATAAACGCTCCAAGATGAAGTCCATTGGAGGACGAAACTGTTGGGCATTATCTGAGATACGCCATTTTCAGTTTCCTATGTGGAATACAACTGAATCAGTTGCCATTGTGATAACGGTGGCTTTCAGGAGAAGAATTAAAAGGCTTTTTGTCATACTGCTTCGTGGATCGTAAGTGCCTTATCGCTTACTTGGGGAGTAAGCCTACAGACTACTTTGTTGTTGTTGTTGTAGGAAAGCCTAAAAAATGGAAAAGGTGTTTTGCGTCGAGTTAAAGATACAGCACGTTTAGGACAGGATATTTATGATTTATCTATTAGAATGAACATGTAATAAATAAATAATGTGCTTGTTAAACAGTACAGAATAATTATTTATAATAAAATATAGCGTATATATTTTAATTTGCGTTGATTAAACAACACTCTATTTGACCGTAGATTTTTACCAGGTGTCCAAGAAACCTAGAGGTCGGATCAAGCCTTATTATGAAAACGTTTCGTTGATTATAAGTTGCTTATTACAAAGAACAACGGCCATTATTTAAGTGTACAATAAAATAATGGAATAACTTAGACCTACTTGTTGCTGGTGATGGCAGCCATCTGTGGGTTGGTAAGGATTTCTTATGCTCGTACTTGGTTGAAATGATTTAATTACTGGCTTTATCTCGATGAAACACATCTCTAAGAATATACTTTCATACATTCACTACTTTAGCTATCACGACATTGCTATCAAGATAGGTGTGGCCAGCAACCTGTTCTTAAGGAGCCTTACGAATTTGTTCCACCCAGATTCCTGGAAAAAGGAATTTGAACTAATTCGTAAGCAACTTTCATCTTTAAAGTATCCTGACCATATAATTGAGAAAGCAATTCACAAAGCAAACGTAATTTTCTACCGACCCCCTAAAGACAAGACCAGAGATACACCCAACAATAAAATAAAAATTCCACACCTGTACACGATTAAGAAGGTGACTCAGACCCTCGGAAAATCTAACCCTTTTGCATTTACTTACCCAAACACCTTAGCCAAATCCCTGATTAACGTCCAACAAAAGAACACTCCCAAGGACACTGGGGTTTACCAAATCCCATGCCAGGACTGTAACCAATCTTACATCGGATTTACAGGTGAATCACTTCCCCAGAGATTAATAAACACAAACGGTCAGTTAGGTAAGGACAACAGAACTCAGCTATTTTCAACCATATAAATGAACATAACCATAGAATAAACTGGAATTTGTCACGTGTAATTTATAGCAGCAACTGCCGGTACAAGAGTCAAATGATGGAATCGGCCTTAATAAAAGGGAGGCAGGTAATGAACATCTCAAAAGGAGCATGGATTTCAGATACGATCAACAAGATTTTCATTCAACAACGCTTAAGAAGATTAAAGGAAGATTATCGTGGGGGTGACCTAAATTGGCTTGCCTGTGGATGGACCTCTTGGTATAAATACCACCTTTTCTGTTAACTTTTCTCCATTCATATACTGAAGAGGGAGACAGCAGTCTCTGAAATATAGTACTTATCTCACTATATTTGGGTGTTTTTATGGGCTCCTTTTATTAGATGGAATTCTGTTGTAACAAAACATTTTTTACCAGTCATATATATATCCCTGATTAACGTCCAACAAAAGACATCTCCCAAGGACTCTGGGGTCTATGAGATCCCATGCCAAGACTGTGACCAATCTTACATCGGATTACAGGGAAATCACTTCCCCAGAGATTAATACAACACAAACGGTCAGTTAGATATGGACAACAGAACACTCGGCTATTTTCAACCATATAAATGAACATAACCATGGAATAAACTGGAATTTGTCACGTGTAATTTATAGCAGCAACTGCCGGTACAAGAGTCAAATGATGGAATCGGCCTTAATAAAGAGAAGCAGGTAATGAACATCTCAAAAGGGGCATGGATCTCAGATGTCGTCGACGAAGTCTTCATTCAACCAACGCTTAAGAAGATTAAAGGAAGATTATCAGCGGGGGTGGGGGGGACCTAAATTGGCTTACTTGTGGACGGATCTCTTGGTATAAATACCACCTTCTCTGTAAACTTCTCATTCATATACCTGAAGAGAGACAGCAGTCTCTGAAATATAGTACTTTTCTCTCTACATTTTGGTGTTTTATGGGCTCCTTTTATTAGATATATATATATAATATATATATATATATATATATATATATATATATATATATATATATATAATATATATATGTGTGTGTGTGCGTATGTACAGACGGCCAACGAAGAATTGGCGTAGTTTCTTAATTCATTGTTCGTTATGGAAATATTGCCATATGCAGGTGCCAGATTATTTACTTAACAATAAATAACATTTCCTTTCAAAGGTGCTATACTTGAAATACATTACAATAGAACTGAGTAGACTTATTCAACGTATTAAAGATAATTATTTTGCAAAGTAAGGAAAATATATACCGATGGGTTCCACGATTTCTAATTTTATTCTCAACTCTAGCTTCGTGACAGCATACCGAAGATTTTGAAGTGGCTTTGCTGCCGCTCGAGTCTTGACTCAACAGATCGTATTGCAACTGGGGTGTTGTCATTTCGTCTCCTACAGCCATAAATAATACACAAGGCGTTAACATTCTTTGAAAACGATGTTTAGTTAAACTAATTTTGTTCCTTTGATCAATAAAAAAATTTGCATGACACATTTACTGGGCGGGCCTAATTGGACTTCTGATTTTCCCACATGATTAGCCTAGGTCTATTCTCGGATACGTAATATTAATGAATATTTAAATCGACAATATATATAATATATATATATATATATATATATATATATATATATATATATATATATATATATATATATATATATATATATATATATACATATATATATATATATATATATATATATATATATATATATATATATATATTAATCTGCTTTATTTGACTATTCCCGTTATTCTTGTTTTATTAGCCATGTTCGCCTTTCTTCTTATCCTTTTCATAATTGCTTAACATAATTAACTCAGACCTAGCTATTCAGTCAAAAAAGCAATCATAACAAAATCAAACGATTATAATTCAGTCTTATTTTTTTATCGAATTCCTTGCATATCATCCTGTCAAAACTGACGAATACATTAAGAAAGGCTTACTTTCCTTAAAGCTTTCTTAGGTTGATCTTTCTGTAGCTATTAATTTCTTCTAAATAGAAATTAATTCAAACTTAGTTTCACATGTATACCTACTAGAACTACTACCATAAGCATATTATAAGTAGCTGAAAGAATAAGAAATATGAAAAGGTGGCGTTCTCGTTTAAGTCTATTTCATGTGTTTTTTTTTTTTTTTTTTTTTTTTTTTTTTTTTTTTTTTTTATAAGAAAAACCTACTGCTTTAATCAAGGGTTGCTCTTTGACGGCTACAGGGTGTAACACGAGTGTATGAACATATTTTTTGTGGAGTGAAAAATAGTTTCCTTGAACCAGAATATATTTTATAAACATTTCATTTTAAGGCGTCCGTTGTCGGTGCAGGGAATTTTAAAATAACCGTTATCATTAGTGATGCTTTCATGAGATGGAGTTCGTAGTGAGAAGTCGGATCTAGTCGCCTGAGATGTAGAAGAGAGCGGAGGTGGGGTATAAGAATGATGGAAGGATTAGGCTGATGTTAATAAAGTATCTCCCAATAAAATGTATTCTTTAGTTTTGTTTTTTAAGAAAAAAATGCATGCATCATTGAAACCGTTTCCCTTCCCTATTCCGTGGGTATTCACATCGGTCCACCGATAAAAAACAAAACAAAAAAAGTTAAGCCTAACTGAATCTCCTCATCCATCAAAGATAAGTTTGCTTATTTTCATTAGACAACTATCAAAGACTTCAAGTGTAGATTTAAAAATCTCTCTCTCCATCTAAAAGTATTCACAGACACCAGTCATAAGCGTTAGAGCTTAGTTATGATTCTGGCTTTCAGCAATGTCGTGATGAGGCATTAGAATTCAAAGTTCACAAATGAATGTTGCTCTGCAACATTTGCACTACTGTATTGTCTGCTCTCATGTGGTGCTTCGAGGTATTCCACCTCTAGGCCCATGTTCTAAATTTTGCCGTTCTTTAAACAATTTTATTCATCTATGTATGATTCTCTCCGGTTTATTAAGCTTTCTTGATATCTCTCCAACAGGAAATTGCACCGAATGCAGTGCAATAATTCTCTCGCTCATCGAGGGATGTTTCTTAGACCGATAAATGACACATTGATATTAGATTCCCGTGCACATAACATCAAAAGCAATAGAGTGGGGTCGCCTGGTTCACACTGTTAAGATATCGTTTTTTTTTCTTTTTTTTTTTTAAATTTGATAGCATTTTGTGAGATTCCAATGTTTTCTGTAAAATTTAACAAATGGAATAGTTCAACTTCCTTCAACTTAATATTGAAATGATAATTTAAGGACTATGTTTATGCGATACTACTAGTGATAGGTGTCTCCTATCTATTTGATAATGTATATCTATGGTTGTGATATGACGTTTTTTATCACTTCGTTTCGTTCACGTCAATTTTGCTATATGGAAAATAGTTTTTACACAATAACATAACATAATGTTTCTAAAGATATCAGTGACTGTTTTTAACGTCATTACACATGATTTCTTCCATCTTTGAAAGAAAAATAGATAAATAAGGCATGAATCGTGCGTCAGGCAGGTGAACGAAAAAAATGATGAAACTCTGCCACGAGTTTTTTGGCCGACAGTACGTGTATATTATATATATATATATATATATATATATATATATATATATATCTATATATATATATATATATATATATATAGATATATATATATATATATATATATATATATATATATATATATATATATATATATATATATATATAATAATTTTCGTTCACCTGCCTGACACACGATTCATGCCTTATTTATCTATTTTTCTTTTTCAAAGATGGAAGAAATCATGTGTAATGACGTTAAAAACAGTCACTGATATCTTTAGAACATTATGTTATGTTATTGTGTAGAACTATTTTCCAAATAGCAAAATTGACGTGAACGAAAACGAAACGAAGTGATAAAAAACGTCATATCACAACCATAGATATACATTACCAAATAGATAGGAGACACCTATCACTAGTAGTAATCGCATAAAAATAGTCCTTAAATTATCATTTCAATATTAAGTTGAAGGTAGTTGAACTATTCCATTTGTTAAATTTTACAGAAAACATTGTGTGTGTGTGTGTGTGTGTATATGTATATGTGTTTATATATATATATATATATATATATATATATATATATACACACATACATACATACATATATATATATATATATATATATATATATATATATATATATATATATATATATATATATATATATAAACAGCTGGTTACCAGCTCTCCAAGGAACCAATTGGTTACCTAGCAACGTGACTTACAGCTTATTGTGGGATCCGACCCGCATTATATCGATAAATTAGTTTCTAAGTTTTTGATGTCGCTTTTGAAATAATCATTAACTAGCATATTTTTACTACTAGTAATGATTTATTGAAAGAGAACAGTGTTCTATTATTCATATCCATGGGGCGTGGTGGGTGGGGGAAGTGACTAGGTGCCCCTGCCCCCAGCAACCCCCACCCCCTCCTTAAATTTGGGAAGATTATCGTATTCGTTCGTCCACGCCACCAGGGGCAACAGCTGCAACGCAAGAAAAACGCAGCTGCTCAAACATCCTGATTTGCATAATACCGGGAGATATTTCAGGGCATCCGGGCTGTGGTTATATTGAAGGCAAAATGTGCATGAAATGTTATATATAAAAAAAATTAAGGTAAAGATAAATGTTCCAGGAGTAGCTATGATCAGAAAATAGCATCCATTATATTAGCAATGCTACGCTAACATTTTTAAGCTTGCGTAATTTATGACACATTTGTCATATACAAAATATATATATATATATATATATATATATTATATATATATATATATATATATATATATATATATAATATATATATATATATATATATATAATGGGGGTAGTTTATATATATAAGATATATGTATGTATATAAATATATATATATATATATATATATATATATATATATATATATATATATATATATTTATATATATATATATATATATATATATATATAAGATATATATATATAATATATGTATTTATGTATGTAAGTATGTATATATATATTATATATATATATATATATATATATATATATATATATATATATATGTGTGTGTGTGTGTGTATTTACATATACATACATACATAAATATATATATATATATATATATATATATATATATAATATATATATATATATATATATAATATATATATATATATGTGTGTGTATTTATGTATGTAAGTATGTATATATATATATATATATATATATATATATATATATATCTATTATATATATATATATATATATATATATATATTATATTATATATTGCTACTTTCAAAATGCATGTTTCCCCTCTTTGAAATGTCTTGTAGATTGTGTAACATTTTTTCAGATTCCTAGATAGCTTGTTAGAATAGGATGTTTTAGAATGTGTGTTCAGATTTCGCATTAACGTCTTGTAAAAGAATATATATATAACGTAAAGAGAGAGATCCTTGTCTTTTCAAAGCTGCAAATGTTTAACTTTTATGTCAGCACTTTAAAATTAGAGTCTGCGAGATCCGTTTGCTTCCCTGCTCTGTCAGCGCGTTTGATAGCGAGCTCGTTGTCATCAAAAACATGTCAATCTTAATTATCGTTTACCCTCCGTTTCAATCGGGTACGTATCTGTTGAGCAGACTTGTATGGTACGTGTATATCTTTGTTAAGTCCCACGTGGATGTTGCACATTATGTGTGTAAGATTGCGTCAGATTTCAGAACTTTCGAGAAGCTTTCGTGCCTAGAACGTTTTGAGTCATCTGCCTAGCCCAGTTTCCATAAAGGAAGAGATATTCATTCGATCTTAAGACCTCGAGGCAGTTAGATCTCCCTCTCTCTCTCTCGCTCTCTCTCTCTCACTCGACATCGAGATTATATTAACGTAAACGTAAATTTGGTCACTCATAACTTGTGAGAATTCTATATTTGATATTTCTTAGAACAATATTTAGTTTATTTAATTTCTTTTGTGGAATCTGAACAAACATTTCGTAACGGCGCCTGGTTTTTTTTGTAAAAGTGAATATACAAGAGAAAGAAAGAAAAGTTGGTATACCAAAAAAGGTAAAGTGTGTTATATTTTTATTAGTTGCAACTAATAATGGATAGGGAGTGTGTTTAACTAATAACGGATAGGAATTGTGTTTAACTTCATACGGATAGGAATGTGTTTAACTAATAATTGATAGGAACTGTTGTCTGTTACGAAGGTTTTGGTAAAAACTGTTGGTTACAGTGTTTTGAATGAAAAAGATTTACACTTTTACACATTGCGTGATATTTTTTGTGTTTGTGTCTGTTCCATTGTTTGTGCACTTATTCATTTTCTTATTGAAGTGTGTCTTTTTGTTTTATATTTTCACTTGCATTCACAATTTAATTGACTTAGTTATTTATTTTACTGCTTTATCCATTGCACATTTAATTAAACTTTAACAATTCTTGGGAATTGATTTTGCAATTTACATTAGAATTCTTTTCAAGTTTTATGTTGTTTAGCACTTGTGAATTAATTTCAAATTTTCAATTATTGCCTAACACTTTTGAATTTTGATTGAATTAATTTTCTTGAATTTTGTGATAAATTAATTTTGATTTAATTTTACTTAATTTGATTCAAGAATTAATTAAACTTTACTTTGTTTTCAAGTAACAGTAATTTTCCCTGATATTGTGAAATTTCACTTATAAATTTTGAATTTAATAATAAAATTTTTGTATTTATTTAAAATTTTTATAAGTGTTTTCTTTATCTTACACCAGTATAAGTATATATAATTATGATTATATTTATGTTAGGTAGAAACATAGAGTGGTAATTAATTTGCTTTCCTTCAATTTAATTGAAGTGACTTAGAACCAGGGAAGTACTTAGACTTCTGAAATCAGGGAAATACTTAGAGTTTTAAAGTTGTTGAAGGAGTGATGTCCCTTTGATTAATTTAATTA
>NC_087206.1:69385595-69388095 GCF_015104395.2 Macrobrachium nipponense | reverse complement strand
AGTCTTCTGGAACTTCTTCTCGTTGAGCTGTCATTTATGTGATGGCTGTTCTGGTTTCCTTGAGAGTTGCCAATCCCCTCTTGTCGCTCTGAAATACTGAGCTGATGGTCAATGGGATTAATCCTTGAGGTAAGGGTGTGGTCACCAAAAGTCTGTTTGGCAGGAAACCTAATCTCCAGGTCAACAGGGTCAATCTTAGCTTCTTTTAATATCAAAAGCTTGGCTTATGGGATCTTCTGAGGTAAAACCTTTGTTTCCTTCTATTACTTTAATCTCTCTTATGAGTGCACCTTCTACTACCCTCCATGTGACTAATTTGTTGTTTTTGTATATAAGCCTACTGTTTTTGAAATCCATCCTATGGTCATTTTCCCAACAATGCCTAGCTATAGCACTCCCCTGAGAGTTAAGTTGTACTGCCCTTCTATGTTTCTTGGGTTCTAGTCCTTATTCCCCCTACCTGATTCCCCACATATCTGTCTCCACAATTGTTGCAATTTTGATTATGTATAACCCGCTACATCATCTGTATTACTGTCTTCTTCCAATTTATTTTTACATACTTGTTTTTTACGGTATTATCAAAGGTATATACAAAATTTATATTTATTTCTTTCATTTTTGAGGTGATTGTTTCATTTTAGGCATAAAAGGGAGGGCATCTATTTTCTTGTTTCTTTATTCCATGTACTCTCTACATTTGCTGTGTAAAAATTTTTTCTAGCTTTGTTGACTGCCCATTTTCTGAAACCATTCCGGGTATGCTAATGCATCGAAGCTTTTACCGATGTAATTTATTTCTTGTTCTATCTTGCAAGGGTCACACGTTCTCATTGCCCTAAGAAATAAACCTGTTAGAACCCCTATTTTTATATCATGACTGTGAAAAGAGAAGAAAATGAATATATGAGTTTCTGATGTGTGGGTTTCTATGTGCTGAATTCATATCCTGTTTTCTTTTCTTTCTATGAGTGTCTAAAAAGGGCAGTTATTGTTATTTTCTTTTCTTTAAAGTGAACTGGATATGTTATCAAACTTATTGAGTTCATCTAGAAAAGTTTCTATTTCATTTTATCACCTTGCAGAATAGCAAAAAGATCATCCACATATCTCCACCATCCTTGCAGTTTTAAGTTAGGGACATTAACATTAGGAACTAGATTAGTTTCGAAATATTCCATATAGATGTTAGCGAGTATAGGTGATAATGAGGACCCCATAGCTACTCCATATTTCTGTTTGTAAACTTGTCCCTCAAACGTGAAATAAGTATCACTGACACACAATTTAATCAACTCAAGGAAGACGCCTATTTCGATGTTTGGATTGAAAATACCCTCATTATGTTTAGTCTGAAGGAATTCTAATACTTTATCTAAGGGGACATTGGTGAATAATGCTACTACATCAAAACTAACCATGTGTCCCTTTATATTATTTTTCTTAACTTTGTGTATGGAATCTATTGAATGTTTAATATGGGATTCTGAAAATATACCTAAGTATATTAATAGTTCTCCAGCAACCCGCAGCTAAGTTTTTGTTAGGAGATTTCCTACTAGAAGCAATAGGGCGTAGTGGGCAGCCCTCCTTGTGTATTTGTTTTGGGGCTGCCATATATATATATATATATATATATATATATATATATATATATATATATATATATATATATATATATATATATATATATATATATATATATATATATATGCAAGTTCAGGTAATTTACTTGAGAATAATTTATTGCATAGCATGTCCTTCCCATTACCTAGTCTACTGATTATTTTCTTCACATTCTGATTAAAGGTATTCTGAAGCTTTTGAATTGTTGGAGGATTCTCTATTTTAGCATAAGTAGTTTCATCATCTAGTAGCCTGTACATTTTAACCCTATATTCTGAACTATTCATGATAACAATACTACCCCCTTTGTCAGCTTTCATGATTCTAATGTCTTTGTAGCTTTTTAATCCCTTCAGAGCGATACTAAATATCCTTGGCAAGATATCTCCAAGTTTGCTTTCATTACTCCCTATCATCACTCCTCTGAGAAAAGGAGCTAAATCATTGTGATTTTAAAACATTAACGGAAGTTAATCTTGCTGTTGAATTCTATGTTAATATTGTTTGTAGTCCCTGCACAGAAATTTAATCCTAGCCCTAGTGCTGCTGTTTCATCCCTAGTCAATAATCTACTTGAGATATTCTTTATATTATCCATATTGCTAAATTTTATCCAAACCGAATTACTGAATAAACTCTCAAATTTATTTTTAATGTTGACCATGTTACGATTTGTATCAAAGTTTACTCTACTGTTGACCTGCCAACAACTTTTTTTTGTTCCACTCACCCCCTTATGGTCTCTTGAAGTGTGTTGCCCTCCCTTTTATGCATAAATGAAACAAATCACTTCAAAAATGAAAGAAGGTAAACATAAATTTGTATATACCTTTCATAATACCGTAAAAAAAAGTATGTAAAATAAATTGGAAGG
>NC_087206.1:69364065-69385095 GCF_015104395.2 Macrobrachium nipponense | reverse complement strand
GAAGCTTCAAAAAGTGACGTAACTTTACAGACAAAACTGTGAAATCTACACGTGGCATTCGGCAAAGACGTACACGTAATTGTTCCACAGTCCAACAGTGTGGGTAATAAAAGACTTCTGGAAATGAGGGAATTCTACAGAGAGGCCAAATCACTGCATATTGATGTTGTTGTCAGCAAATCTGGTTGCTATCAGCAGGAAAGGGGGATCGGAGATCAACTGCGTGAATGTGAAGGATCTCTGCTGATACACAGCTTATGAAAAGTTGACAAACAACAGACCATTTGTCGATGGTCCAAGTCAAAACTGCTACCATTAGGAAACAGAAACCTACCACCACGAACCACTCCATCTAAAAAGAGCTATACCTGCTGCAGAAGCAGATATCGATACCAGAGAACAGTATTCTAGTTTGTTTGTATGGTGTTTTTTTTTTTTTTTTACGTTGCATGGAACTGGTGGTTATTCACAACGGGGAAGAACAGCTTTACGCGACTTGCCGAACCACGTCTTGAGTGACCTTCAATCACCAGACATACAACGTCTCTACCCCCCCCCCCCCCCCCTGACCCCTCAATGGAATGCTCGAGAATCGAACTCGCGGCCATAGAGGTGGCAGGTCAAGACCAAACCGATCATACTATTGAGGCGCATAAAAGTATTCTAGTAAAGGGACTACAAATGACCAAAAAAATGGTGTATTAATATCACCACTGTTATAAATATAAAATATGAGGTCTTTCATACAATACCTAATTTTCGTACGGCAAAAGTTACTCTTAGAATAGTTAAAGCTTCAGACTCAGTCAGCAGAGTTCTATCCACCTGGAGGGGAGGAAAAGTTAAGTATATCTTAGTTTAACCAGACCACTGAGGTAATTAACGGCTCTACTAGGGCTGGCCAGAAGGAATAGATATTTTTTACGTTGCTACCTAGCAACAGGACCTAAATACAGCTTATTGTGGGATCCGAACCACATTATACCGAGAAAATACATTTCTAATCACCAGAAATAAATTCCAATGATTCCACGTTTGCAGGGCGGGGAATGGAATCTCACGACTACCGATCGCAGGCGAGCACGCAAACTGTAATCACTCGTCCAATGAGGAACTACCTGTAGGGGAGGATGGGGATCTACACGAGATCTGTTAAACAACAGTGTTTTCGCGCTGAATATATATGCATACTACTATATACACACACATATAAAAACGTATATATATATATATATATCATATATATATATATATATAATACACACATATATTATATATATATATATATATATATATATATATATATATATATATATAGATATATATATATATATATATATATATATCTAAATATATATCTATATATATATATATATATATATATATATATATCATATATATATATATATATATACTATATATATATAGATATATATATATATAATATATATATATATATATTATACTACATACATATATATATATATATATATATATATATATATATATATATATATATAGATATATATTAATTATGGATAAGACAGACGGTAATGTAATCAATTTCGCTGAATCTAATTTAGCACTAAAATCGCAGTTTTTGCAGGAAAATGCAATAGAATATTGGCTTACATGTGATTAATTCCCTCCAGCAAATCATGAAAAGTTGTTATTCTGATGCGAAATATTTTTGGCCTTTTTTTTTTTAATTCCTCCTGCAAACAGAGGCTGGTACAAAACGGTCGTCATATTTTACAGAAAAATGAATAGGAATGTCTGAGTTAAAAAGGCAAAAATATATATATATATATATATATATATATATATATATATATATATATATATATATATATATATATATATATATATATATATATATATATATATATATATATATATATATATATATATATATATATATATATATATATATATTCCTAGTTTCAATACGCATATCCCCTCTTTGACTGTATAAAATGTCATATAGTAGAATCTTGCAATATTTTTTTCAGATTCCTAACTAGCTTAGAATTAGGATGTTTAAAATGTGTTGTTTTTTTAAGATTTCGCATAATATAATATAAAAGAGTATATAAAATAGTATGAAAAGAGAGAGATTAACTTTATCCATTCGAAACTAGGATTGTTTCCCTATTATGTCAACGCCTTGTGATAAGAGACCTCGAGTCTTCGTTGTGTTTTGGGGAATTCTGTCATCACGTTTGATAGTGACTTTTGCTCGAGTCTGTTTCGAGCGAGTCCTGTCTTTGTTGAGCAAGATTGGTTTGATATGTGAACGTCCCCCCCTTTGCCGGAATGCCATGTGTAGATTTCACAGTTTTGTCTGTAAAAGTTACGTCACTTTTTTAAGCTTCTAGAAGCATTGCGTCCTCTTTCTCATTGCCGAAAACATTTTGTGCCAGATCCATTGCCCTGCCCTAAAAAAGGCAAAACGCATCAACTCCAAAAATGCGATTTTGAGATTTTTATATCAATGGAATCTGCAAAAAGAGGCCAATCTTATCCTGAAGGTAGATTAAGTCTATCTTGCCCGTAAAGAGAGTTTTTAAACAGGCAAAATGCATCAACTCCACTGGCTTTTCTACTTTATTTGAAGGCAAAATGCATCACAACCATTCTTTTTGCGCCAGAATGCAACAAACTCCATAATATTATGGACATGGTGCATTTTTGCCTGAAAAGGAAAGAAGCACATCATGGAGAATTATTTCATCAGAAACAAACTTGAGAGAAATGTTTGAAGATTTCAAGTCACACAATCCAGAATATGATTTGCACATACAACACGTACTATCAGTGTTCAAGAAAGAAAAGCACTGGATTTGGTGAGCCTAAGCAAGACATCTGTGACGTATGTGCTGTTTACAAAAACCTTCAAGAGGATGAAATTACAGACAGTGTATAATTAATTCAACAAGCAAGTCACATTACTAAGGTACGAGAAGCTCGGAATGCCTACAATGAAGACAAAGAAAAAGAATGGAACTCAACAAGCAGAGTTTATGCTGTAGATCTACAGAAAGTTCTATTGTTGCCAATGATTAACGGCCTAAAGAGTTGTATATTCACTCCTCGCCTTATAGTTTTCAATGAAACTTTTGCCAGCATAAAGGGAAAAGAATCGAAGGAAGGGAAGACGGCTACAGCAAAAGACAAGCATTATGCAGTACTCGGGTGGAATGAATCAACTGCAGGAAGAAACAAAGAACATATAAACCAATGCATATCTGTCTCTTATCCAGAAGGAAAGAGATGGAAATGACTTTGTATTCTGGGCAGATAATTGTGCAGCACAGAACAAAAATTGGAGCTTATATAATGCCATGGTAATTCTTGTCAACTCTGATAATGGAAGTTCATGGCATAAATTTTTTAAATATTAACCGCAGGCCAACACATTCATTGCTGCCGGAAGGTATAACATGGCCATATTGAAAAGTCCCTGAGGAGACAAGAGAAATATACGATTATGAAGACCTGAAAATGGTCATTCAAAACTCTGTCAAGCGACTAGAAACCCTTGATATCAACAATGGATTTCTTTTTTCAAGAATACCAGCAATCAAGTAAACAGAGAAGAACAAGGTCACAAGAAGAAACAGACATACCATACTTAGAAACTCTTGTAGACGTCCCAAGTTTGAGAAAGGGCAATAGGATTTTCATTACAAAGACAACTTTCAGCATGGATAATTATCAATTTTGCAACTTCAGCAAAAAACTGTTGAACTATCCAAGTGAGCTCCTTAAGACTCCCCTGGATATTGTCCCAGGGGTTTATTTTCAGTGAAGAAGAAAAACATTGTGGAGAAGCTTGTATGCAAAATGCCTAAAACCAGAAGAGGATTCTGGATAAATATGCCCGAAACTCTAGGAGCGAAGATTTGCTGAAGAGTCACATATGTTGATCTAAATAAATTAGACTGTTTTTTCCTTGAGATCCAAAATTAGAGGTTCATTTTCAGGTTAATTTTCTGAAAAGTAGGTGTCATAATTTTTTTCTTATTTACTAATACTGCAATCATTTTGAGTGTTATTTCTTTGAGTTTTTAAAAAGAAAATTTTTTATGGATAATCTAAGAATGCCAAGTCAGACTGTAGCATTCAAGTAAAAACTAATTTTGGATTAATTTTCTATAAAATGTATTGTGCAAAACTGAAGTTTTTTTGGGGTTTATTTGGGTTTTTTTTTTTCAAAGTTATTCTATTTTTTTCTCTTGCCTCTCATTGAAAAAGATATGAATTTTTCTTCAATAAATAATAATACTCTTTACCAGAGTCCAATATTTTTGTTTTTAATAACCAAGTCAGAGCCTTACTTTTAAAATGCCATATATTAAATTTCATCACTAAAACACATGAGAAAATACACATCACGTAATTATCTAATAACATAGTAGCCAAGGTTTTTCAGAGCAGAACGCATCATGTCCCACACTAGGACAAAGTTAGTCTGCTTTGGACAGCGAATTTGGGTATTAGTTAAAACATTTTGTGAAATTTAATGCAATAAAATACTCCTACTAAGGCTAACCCATATGTTGACCAATTACATTATGCAGATAAAATTAGCAAAAGAATTATGATGAATCAAACCTTTATCATCGATTTTCTCAAAACTAAGATTTTTGGAGTTGATGCGTTTTTGCCTTTTGAGGGCAGCATTGCCCAGTTATTGTGCGAATTGAAAGAATTCATATGGGCTTAAATCCTCAAAGCGTTTACATCTCTCTCTCTCTCTCTCTCTCTCTCTCTCTCTCTCTCTCTCTCTCTCTCCCCTTTAGTTGCATAGAGCAACCAGACTCGCTGAAGAGCGGCACCAATATGCAGTAAATTGTGCCTCGCTGTAGAACTTCTCAGCCCCAGAGGTCTTTTATTCATCACACCGTTGGGCTGTGGAACAACCTCCGACAGGAAGTCGAGCAATTCGAATGTCAGAAGTTCAAGGGAAGGTGGAGTACATTACTACCCTAATACTATTCTTCTTCTTGAATTTTAATACATTTTAATGTATATATATATATATATATATATATATATATATATATATATATATATATATATATATAAACCAGGAATATGGATGCTAACCAATGGCTAGGTTATTCGTTGATATTCCCAAAACCCAGAGCACGGGAAGTAGTCGACAGAATGCAATTCTGGTATGTTATAAAATACGTTAATGAATATAATTTGGCAGAGGGGGGGGGGGGGGGGGATATTCCTCATTATAATTTTTAACTCAGGATTGCTTTTGTATACCTGTAGGACAAGTGGAAAATTGGAATGCGTTCTACGTATCCTAATTGCAGTCTTAAAGGTAATTCAACCTAACATTGCTTGCTATCTGACCCTTAGTTTGAAAGCAATCGTTTGGAATCTCTATCTGTGGCTTTGAAATTTTATCTGAAATAAAATGAAATTGGATCCATGGTGAAAGCTACAGGCCATTGCTATTGACTGCGACTTTTCAATTTAAATTTATTGTACGATTTCAATTTCAATTTATAGTTGGATTTCAATTTAAATCTATTAGGATTTCAATTTGAATTTATTGTAGGATTTCAATGTAGAATTATTGTAATGACCCTACCTCTCGCTCCAGCGTTTCTGAAACGGCAATTAAAGGCGAAGGATAATTGAGTAGTTTAGACTTGTGTTCATCGCTTTAAACCCACAATCAATGATTTTTAATTAAATTGATGTGAGAATGGAAACTGGTATTATCATTTGCCCTTTGTTTCATTTATTTGATAGTTCACAAGTGTGATGAGTTAATTCAATAAACTGTTTGAAACTAAACTTATGTAAATCTGGACGTCTCTAGTTCATACTCTGAAAAGTCTGAATTAATGTCTAGAGTTCAAACCTGTTTCATGGAAATCTTACACCCTACAAAATGGCTTTGTATATCAGCGTGACTTAACTTGTTATACCCAAATCGAGTGATTCGTTGCATTCTCTAAAATCCCATCAGCTTTGGTAACGACAGGCGTTGTATGGCACAAAAGATCTGACAATGTCCAATTAAAACGGACTGAAAAAGCTGCCGCACTGTTTTGTTTGTTTGTATGATGTTTTACGTTGCATGGAACCAGTGTTTTATTTGATCAACGGGACCAACGGCTTTTACATGACTTCCCAACCACGTTGAGTGTTCAACTTCTATCAACAGAAATACACATATCGAACTCCTCGACGGAATGCCAGAGAATTGACTTCGCAGCCACCTAGGTGGCAGGCCAAGGCACTGTTTTGATACTCCCGTATCATCGTGTAACACAACTGGTCACACCAGTTAATGGCTAACACATCCTTCAACTGGATGGATACAGATATTAAATACAGGTAAAAAATTGCACTACCACTGTGTCTGTGGCTCTACAGAATGGCGGGCAAAGTCATTAATGACATGTAACAACTGGCTACAGAGATTTGGCTTTTGGACAATTTTTTTTTAAGTATTTACTTTCAACTGGTATGAATCCCACGCCATAAAGGCTTTCCTCGAATTTCGATATGTACGAACTGCCTAAAGCCTGAAAGTACATGCTACTAATAATGTTTTATTGAAAAAAAACATTGTTGTAATTTGTATCCATCTGGGGGTGGGGATGGGGAGGGGGCGATCACTGTGACCAAATGGGGACCCCCCTCTCCCCCTCAAATCTGCTAACTCATGTCCTGACACTGAATTCGAGAAAGAAAAGCGAACCATGTCCTGTTTCATTTGGATACAAACAATGTTCTGTTATTTGTATCAATTGGGGGGGGGGGGGGGTGAGTCACGTGACAAGTGGAACCCCCATAAATCTGCCACTTCATGCCCTGACTCTGAATTCGATAAGGAAAGCGAACATGTTTCTCCTAATTTACGCTTAAACGATGGACAACGAAAAATAAATTTATCGACTCAAAGATGCTGACCTCTTCGAAGTCCGTATATATGCTTATGCGCTTGAAAGGCTTTGCCTTTAAGGTAATATATCTTGATCAACGATGTATAAGTCAAACCGAGATTCGCCATTCCACGTGTCACCATAAATAAGAGCCATTAAGAGACCGGCACTGCTACATAATCGTGACATTCTAACAGTAAGGCTCATAAATTTTTGGGGGAAGGCCATTCATCCGAAATTAAACTAAATTGATTCAGCCTAAGAATATCAATCGCTATTTGTGGTTCAGATACATTTCTCTAACGCCATACTTCTCGGTGGATTGCGCAAATTGTTTAGGATTGTTATGGCCCCTTTCATTGTTTTTGTTGTTATGGTGTTTTTTACGTTGCATGGAACCAGTGTTATTAAGCAACGTGACCAACGGCTTTACGTGACTTCCGAACCCACGCCGAGAGTGAACTTCTATCACCGAAATACACATCTCTAACACCTCAATGGAACGCCCTAGAATCGAACTCGCGGCCACCGAGGTGACAGGCCAAGACCATAACCGATCACGCCCACTGAGGCGCTCGTTGGGGGGGGCCCCCCCTTTTCGTGAATTTCTTAGCACATCTGTACGATATCATAGTATTATTTGTAATTTACCTCTGATCTCACTTTAACATTACCAGTTCGGATTATTATTATCATTATTATTATTATTATTTGAGGTAGTCACTCTCTTTTATCCACCTCGTGCTGAGAGGGTAACATTGCAGGCAAATTAATTAGCCTTCAAAACAGATAGAACGCAAGAAGCATAACCTATGTCTAACTTCAGCTTATACAGAACTATACCCATGCATACTATAAGATCAAGGCGTGATCTGACCTCTAGCCTACTCGTGGCGTGCTAAAATAATAGTAGAAAGAAAAAATAGCGTGTAGTTTCTCCAACGAAAACTAAAATAAACACGACTATATTTATTTGGAAAAATTGTTGTGTACTGTTTAACATGCACATTATTCATTTTTTACATTTTCATTCTCATAAATAAATCATAAATATCCAACCCTAAATTCCTGTATCTTTAACTCCACGTTCAAACACTTTTTTAGAGCCCTTAAGGCTTTCCTACAGCCCCCCCCCCCCCCCCCCCCCCCACACCACCCCCCCCCCCCCCCCCCCCCCCCCCAACACCAACAGCAAAGTAGTTTTGGTAGGCTTACTCCCCGAGTAATCCCCCCGTCGAAAATGAGTACACGTGAAATGCTTTTTCCAGTTCTCGCTACTGGTCTGGAAATTCGAACACTAATCACCAGTTACCACAAGGACGAAAGTAGCATGCTTGAACGCCAGTATAGTATTTCCTTCTCATATGCGGAAGCATGCAATGTGATCAGTTTAAATATGATGTTTAATTAAATATGAGTATCATCTTTGAGATGTATGATTACTTCAGCGTCCATGTTCATTGCTACATCACAATGTGTACGCCTATATCACACACAAAGAATGTACATACGCACACCACACAGACGCTCACAAATTCACATATACGTGAGTGTGGGTTGTTGCGAGCGTAATCAATACAGCATTTGCACATATGTTTACCTGATGTTTGCAACGTAATCATTACGTGCACAAATAGTCCAGTCCCTGCTATCAATACCACTAAAAATCTCATTAAAAACTATTTGAAAAAATACCTAAAAGCACAATTTGGTATAATATCATCATTTGATGCCCAAAATGGTAAAACACCGCATCCAGCTTTACCATTTAAACTCCGTTCAATCAAACAGCTCGGTTCAGTTTGAATGAATATCTTTAAATTCTTTCCCCGGTTTAAATACCCGCCCCTTCCCCCCCTAACCCCATTCATTTGCTTGAGTCAGCGGGGACCACCTGCATCTTCTGAACCCCATTAGGGCATTTAAATAGCGCCTGGGGTTCACTGTAACGGGGCTCTTGATAGCGGGAGTTTAAATGCCGTTTTTAGGTGTTTAAGGCGCGAAAAAGTTAAAGAATTTTAGGCCGATGTGATTTCATTATTAATTTTTTATATAATTTGAATTAAAGTATCTTTTGTAGTATCTAAGTTATTATTCTTCAAGTATATTGTAGCGAGATTTTATTTGCAATTTCAATTAAATATATATTTTCCTAACAACACAGGATATTAGACGCTGCATCTGAGTTATTTTGCAGTGCGTATACTAGACTGCTCACTATCAATCGTTAGACCCTGTTAGTTAATTTAGAAAAGAATTAGTATGTTATATAATTTTGTATATTCCACCTTCAATCATTATTTTCAAAAGACTCATATAATACTATTCCGTATCCTGGTCTTAATTAACGTAAGAGAAAAAAAAAGGCATTCATTCTATTTCGAAATCAAGACGAAATGTCTATCGAATATAGGCCTAGTTTACTAAAACTCTTGAAGCGTTGGTGTTTATTGGCACACTGGAGCACATGATCAGTATTCATTTGCTGTGTCCTACCCTCCCTTTCCATCTTCCCTCCCTCTCCCCTCTACTCCCCTCCCCTTCCCCCCCCCCCTTCCACTACAGGCTAATAGTGTAGTCCAATTAGAATGCACGGACGGTATCGCCCGACGTTTGCCTATCACACGCCATTTAGCGATTTGTCTGGTTTTTCGTCCATCAGGGGGGACAAGTAGAATGTTGTTATCATGGAGTAGTAGAGTAAATAGAGTATAAAAAACTCACGTTGTTGTTGTTATTGTTGTTTGTTCGTTTGTACGGTGCTTTTACGTTGCATGGAACCAGTCGTTTGTTGTTTTTTTGCATGGTTTTAAACGTTGCAAGGAACCAGTGGTTATTCAGCAACGGGACCAACGGCTTCACGTGACTTCCGAACTACGTCGAGAGTGGAATTCTATCACCAGAAATACACATCACCAGAAATACACATCTCTCACTCCTCAATGGAATGCTCAAGAATCGAACTCGCCACCACCTAGGTGGTAGCCAACACCATAGTAACCACGCCACTCATTTGAAGTTAGTGAATCCGGCATAAAAACGATTTGATAGTTTTTGTGAGGATTCAGTCTTCTTCTTCTTTTTTTTTAAAGCTTTAATCTATTGTCCGGTTATCTCAGCCTTTACAGTCGATTTGACAATATGATATCCAAAATTCAAAAGTCCTCTCTCTCTCTCTCTCTCTCTCTCTGATAAATTTGAATCAATAAATTATGGAGACAGAGAAGGAAAGCTATATGCATATAGGGGACCTAATAATGAGACAATCACAAATAAGGAAGCATTTAAAGACCTTGGTGTGATGTTGAATAGGAACATGTTATGCAATGATCAAATAGCAATTCTATTGGCAAAAGTAAAGCAAAAAATGGGAATGTTGTTACGGCACTTCAAACCAGAAAAAGCTGGGGAACACATGCTTATGCTTTATAAAACATATGTTCGTAGTCCACTTGAATATTGCAATATGATATGATAACCACACTATCACAAGGATATTGAACAAATAGAGAGTGTACAAAGGTCCTTTACAGCTAGAATAGAAGAAGTTTGGGATCTTGACTACTGGGAAAGACTACAATCCTTAAAATTATATAGTCTAGAAGGGAGAAGAGAACGCTACATGATACTTAAGGCATGGAAACAGATAGAAGGAATTGCCGAAAACATCATGGAGCTAAAAATATCAGAAAGAGCAAGCAGAGGTAGATTAATAGTGCCCAAAACTATACCAGGAAAACTAAGGAAAGCACACAGGACATTAATCCACTACGCCCCAGCCATCGACAATGGATGCTGCGTCTATTCAATGCGTTGCCAGCTCATCTGAGGAATATAACAGGAGTGAGCGTAGATGTGTTTAAGAATAAGCTCGACAAATATCTAAGCTGCATCCCCAGACCATCCAAAATTGGAAGATGCAAAATATACCGGAAGATGCACAAGCAACTCTCTGGTAGACATTAGAGGTGCCTCACACTGAGGGACCTAAGGCAACCCGAACAAGATGTAAGGTAAGGTCTCTCTCTCTCTCTCTCTCTCTCTCTCTCTTCTCTCTCTCTCTCTCAATGTTTGCCAACCTGAAAATATTCGTGGACTGTATCGATTTTTCTGGCAGACTTAGACCACTCATGTCTGTCTACATTGGTTTTAGCTTTGCAATTATTCATTCGGTAAATAATTCCTAGGGAAAATTAATATTCACACTGGAATAGTCATCTACTATTTTTTTTCTTCAAGTAACTGTCCAATGATACAGCAGGACTATATCCTTGCATAAAATTCCGAGGACTAAATTGAACCTTCAGGAGGGGAGAGATCTATAGATCTTGTATGAGTCGCTTTACATTGGTCTACGAATTGTTTGTTTGTTTTGAATGGTGATTTTTACGTTGCATGGAACTAGTGGTTATGAAGCAAGGGAACCAACGGCTTTACGTGACTTCCGAACCAAGTCGAGAGTGAACTTCTATCACCAGAAATACACATCTCTAACCCCTCAGAGGAATGTCCGAGATCAAACTCGCAGCAACGAGAGGTGGCAGGACAAGGCCATACTGATCACGCCACTGAGGCGCTAGGTCTACGAATTGCTTATCGATCCTGCAAGTAGTTTTATTCTTACGAAAAGTACGTAGTTTCATTCTCAGCAAAACAAAATATACAGGCTACTAGCATCATTTTCACTTAAATTGATATTTCTTAAGTTATTCACGAACATCAGAATGCGATCTGCTATAGTGTTCGTAAATTTCCTGTCATACCTATCTATACATACGTAGACACTTTCATGTATATATTCGTCCATCAGCGTCTTAAGTTTTGTACGCATATAAAGTACGTGTTATTTCCTGAAAACGTAAGTATAGGCATCTACATGAATACCGCGTAGTAAAAATAAAGTATGCACTATTTTCTGAAAACGTAAGCATAAGTGTATACGTGAATACCGCGTAGTAACAATCAGCAGTTTCTAATTTCATTTATATAACCATAAACTTTGCGAAAGTCGGGGGTTAACTCTGAAAGACTTAGAGAACAATTCACCTTGAACTTTAATTACGTACTTGAACTTTCATTTGTTTTCCAAGACGCTCTTCTAACACCATGTATCCGTAACTAATTAGTCGAAAGGCGTGAAGCTAAGAGGGCATTTAGCCCAGGACTTTTAGGGTTTTGAGTGGAAATAATTAGATAAAAGCTGAAACTTTGCAGAAGTATAGGCAATTGTGACCTGAACAACATATGAAAATTCCCACTGTCTCCCGCGCTTGCGTTAGCCGCCATATTGGAAAATGGCCGCCATATTGGAATTTCCTTAAAATTGAAATATCTCAAAAAATATTACTTTTATCAAAAAAACAACACAATCAATAAAATTGTTTAGAATTGGTTTTTCTATAGGAATCATTGTATTATTATACAAAAATAAGTAAATTTATGTGCAGGAAAAATAATAATATTGAAATTTCATTCATAATTTTATTTTCAACAACATTTTCCTTGGAAATGGTGGACTGCATGTCAAAATGCTTCGAAACAAAAGTTGTAGAACAAACTCTTTTCTTTTAAACGGTATGTACAAGTCTATGTCCATTTTAAACACTAAAGAAGTTACAAGACATAAACGAAGAGAAACGCTAGACCTAACCTATATTTTCTTCTTCCAGGTTACTAAGAGAAATGATGGATTGTCTGGTAATGTGGGTTTCCCTTGAAAGAATCTCCAAGTGTAGAGGTGACTAGAGGACTGCAGACCTTGATAACAGCCAGTTTGGCCCGAGAGGATGGTTGCATGAACAGCTTAAGAAAAAAACTTGTTTACAAGTACATGTCAACTGCCGTAAGTCGTACACTCGACGACTGCTCCAAGTAAGGACTTAGAAGAACCACCCAATAAAGTTCCGTGTCTGCGATCAGAATGAACCCAATTTGACATCAAACTGCAATGCTTATTCTGTGAGAAACAGCTGATAAAATAGCAGCAAAAGAAGCCAAGGAAGTATCGTAAGTCCATACATGAAGTTACGACAATGGTAATACAGGAAACAGTACGAGAAAAAGCAAAGGAACGCAATGATAAACTTGGTTATTTAGTACTAGTCGGATTGATAGTGTTATTGAATTAGTAGCTGCTGAGTCTAAGTATCATCGGAAGTGATACAATGATTTTTGCAAGAATACCTGTGACAGTGTGAGTCCTGTTCTTATAAAAACAGTTGGAAGACCATGCCAGGTAGGTTCACTGCTAGCCTTTTGATAAATGTTGTGTATTATATAAAGATAGCAATGAGTGCCAATACTCACTGCAAGAACTGCATAGGATGATGGTGGAGGCTGCTGATACAACAGAGACTGTATACACACTTATCCAGTTTGTGAAGACCATTACTAATTCATCATACAGCAGGTGCCAAAGCGACGAGATGAGCATAAGGAAAATGAGCAAAAGCTTAAGCATACAGCATGCAATAATATCTGCAGTACGACCAAGGTCATTCTTGTCTTCCTTTCAAATATCTTTATCTGTTTTTCTACATAGGCGATTTGCTTCTCGCCAGCTTATTGATATTCTTGCAAAGCTAGGAGTAACCACGACATATAAAGAAACTCTACGTTATGTAAACTCATTTAGAACTGCATCTGTAAATATTAGAAACGATGGTTTTCTTCAATATATATTTGATAATGCAGATTTTAAACATCCGCCACTCTTGATGGTTTGGGAATGTTTCACAGCATGGTGGTGTGAAATGTGTAACGCCTGCCAGTGCAGTATAACCAGTACAGCAGTTCAGAGAATTGTGGATGTAAGTAGTTTCAAGTAATGCTGGGGGAACAATTCCAATAAAAGACATATAGAAAACCTACAAACATGTCCAGGTATGCAAAATATAATAGCAAAGGCATCTATCTCATGCGATACATATCAACCAGTAACTGTAAAACATGCTCGATAGTTAGATGAAGCTACTTGAGTACAAGTAAAATACCAGGCTGGAATGGCTACATGCAAGCAGCAATGAGAGATGGTCATTTTGAAACTACTCATATACTTGCACTCCCCTTCATCAACTTGAACCCAGGGAATCTATCAACTATATACACAGCACTTTTACATGCTGTTGAGGGTACTAAGTCCCAGAATCAAACTCACTGTGTAGTAACTTTTGACCAGCCCCTCTATATGAAAGCAGTTGAAATAGTTGGTGCAGTTGGCGAAGAAAGCCCATTGTCAAAAGTAGTTGTGCGTTTGGGTGGGTTCCATCTTCTCATGTCATGGGAGCAATAGGCACCATCATGCGGGAAGTGGACTGGAAGAATTGTGGGTCACAATATATTCAGAAATTTCTGTAAGACACATGCTTTCTGGACACACATATTACCGTGCCCTTCGAGCTCACTTTCTTACACAGGCTGCTCTTACAAGAATTCTTCTAGATGATGTCAATATGAATGATGAAGAATGTAGTGTAATCCTGGAGATATTCCACTCCTTCTTGACCCATGAAGTTGATGTTGAAGACGTACTAAATAATGAAATCTTAACAGACATTAATACTAAGCATGATAAACAACATCAATCAAAAGGAGGACTTGAGTCGCACAGCAATATCATGAGCAAGTATCCCTAATTAAGCTCTTTCTGAGAGCTGAAGCACAGGACAGTGGGATTTGCACCTGTATTGTGTACGAGAGATGCTTCCACATTTCCATGCTGCAGGGCATCTACATTATGCCAAAGCTGCACAGATCTATTTGCAGCAAATGCATGAACTTTCCAAAACAATGGCAATTTATGGATTTATGGATTCTTCACGGTGCGTCACAGCAATTGTTATTGGTCAGGGACATGGAGTGATATGATAATTGAGCAGTATCTGGTGAAGGGATTTAAATCTTCTGGGGACTACACATGGCAGGGGTATTACCGAGAGCACTTTAGCCCAGTGGATAAAAGCAATGCCAGCAAGTACACAAGTTTGTGATGCTGTGGAGAAATTTACTGGTGTTTCATCTGCAACAACTGAACAGCATGTTGGATTGAGAGAAATCACGACAGTTTGATGATGAGAAGCACTTACAAATATTGCAGAACTGGCTACGATCTCACTCTCCATTTCAAGAAACTTTTAGTGGGTTGGTATCCTTGGGAACAGGAATATTGCTGATGATTTTAGTGAACTGTGACACAGCAAAATCAATTGGCTTAAAAGAAATGCATGATATGGATGGCAAGAAGTTCTCAACTATACACTAAAAAGAAAGAAATGCAGTACGGTCAATATCAGTCATGAGGAATGGACTGAAAGTTCGTGAGGATGTTGTTGCAGTGAACTCTCAACAGCTTTTCAGCAGAATAATATGTGTTTTGAAAAATGATGACCAACTTGCTAATTATATGACTTATGAATTGGCTCCTAAACCTCCTTCACTCTTTGACGACATCTCAATGAGAAAAGGGCACAAACAGCCTTAGTGACTAAATTGGAATCATTTGGACCTTGGGAAGGGTTCGTTTTTCAGATGAATACCAGAATGTTGTGGATGTGGTCATCTTCTTCATAAAGTTGTGTGGCCAAGGCCAGCTATGTATCAGGATATTTTTCAAGCCATACACAGGTTATGTAATCATCATTATGGCAAAATGCAACAGTTGTTTTTGATGGCTACCCAGTGACACCAACAACCAAATCTCAAGAGCAAAATCTCAAAAAAATCCCACACCCACGTTCCATCACTATACTGAAACCACATCGGCACATTCCACAAAACTATCTCCAGGATATGACCAGGGTGCTCCAAAATTGTCTCAAAGACATAACTCTCCCAAACGATACTACCCAATTATATAAAAAATTATCTCCGTTCGGGATAAAAAAACTACAATAAACTCACAATTCCATAATTATATAACACCAAAAAAAAAAGAAAGTCACCCCCAAGGATTAATGCCATCTCCTTATATATATAAATCACCATCTTAATAATAACACCACTCCAGTGATAAAAATATTTCCTCCATTTAATTAATAATCCCACACAAAACAAAAAAATCATCCCCCCAAAAAAACTTGTCCTTAAATAATAACTCCCCACGACATTACCCGAATTATATAAAACCCCAATGTCATCTATTTGGCTCGTAAAACCCCAAAAATTCAGCACCCAAAATATCATGCACACAGGACAATCACATATATTATCACGTTTCTCAGCGAAGACAAACATTTGCCGTATTACACACATTCCCACGTAAAATATCAACCCCGAAATCTTACGCCCAAAACGCCGCAGATTTGCGCGCATAATTAGAAAAAAAAACAGTAGAAGGTAATAAAAGAGAGAAAAAAAAGTGTGAAAGCATTCCGCCATCAAATTGCATAAAAACAGACAAGAAAAAAAAGAAAAAAATGCAATTGCACGACAATAATTAATCACCACAACCAATTCTTTTCAATTTCGAGATATGTGTTAACCTCGACCGACCTATTTTCCTCTAAGACTACAAATCTGCTCCCAATTTTCCCTCAGTGACCTTACAAAAGGACCTTCAAACTTCGGGCCTAATTTGTAATTTAGTTCATTCTCACGTTAACGTTTAAAAATACCTTTGTCTACGACATTGATCTTGGGATCAGATGTTTTACTATTACTCTTCTGTACCATACCTCTGGTTGTGGATTCGAGATTACGGCTGAGAAAGCACGTCTCTCTCTTGCTGTGGATACCAACGCCTCGATCGTAATCCTCCCCATGATGAGGCATAGTTAGCAAATCAAATGTGCCTTGTGCTGGACTACCAAACAAAGCTTCAAATGGGGGATATTTTAGTGGAATCACTAACCATAGTGTTAATACTATGTCTAACAACATTAACATATCTGTCCCAATTCTTATCATTACTACCTATAGTTTTCCTGAGAGCCTCGAGCACTTTCCTGTTTGCCCGTTCGCACAACCCATTAGCCTCGGGTCTGTATGGAATAATTGTTACTTTCTGTATCCCCATGACTTCAGCTAAACATTCCAAGGTTTTGTTCACAAATTCCCTCCCATTGTCGGTTAATAGAACTTCGGGTGAGCCATATCTGCAAATGATCCCATTGAAAAACGCTATGGCTACTTCTTCAGCCGTTTTGTTTTATGCTTAAGTGGGAAAATTTCTACTATCCTTGAAAGTTCATCTATTAATATTAAACAAATACTTGTTCGCATACCTAGACTCACAAAAATTTCCCAGGATATCCATATGTATTCTCTAAAAAGGTCTACTCGGTATAGGATAACGATCCAAATTTTGTGCATGAAGTTGTCCTTGCAGGCTTACATGCGTTGTACACCGTACAATTCCTTACAAGATTTTCCACATCTTTCCCCCCCATGTTTTTCAAAATGTATTTACCACAAACCTCATCAATACGTTTTTTCTATTCCCAAGTGTGGACTACCGAACCTGCCATGAACTATATCCAAAACCACTGGCATTAGGACCTTCGGAATTATGATCTGTGTTGTATCTCCTTTACTTTCACTGGTTCTCAACTTATATTTAATTTTCCTAACCAATAGATTACCTTCTAACTCCAAACCCAAAAAAGGCAACTTATAACGTTTCCTAACTAATTCCCCTCTTAGAAACGCTTTTGCATCTGCTAAAATCTCGTCTTCATCTTGCCTTTGCTCTATGAGAGGTATATCCCATTGTATGGCCTCGCTAGTGACTTGCGCGACTTGGAAACCTTCCGTGTCGTGAAAACTCCTGCTGAGAGCATCAGCAACTACATTAAATTTGCCCTCTATATATTTGAGCTTTGCATCAAAATCTCTGATAGTTAAAAACCATCGAGCTCTTTAGGCGATAAATCGGGTTTATTAAAAGATCCAGTAATGGCTTGTGGTCTGTAAGAACTTCTACTTTATTCCCATCAGTAACACTTTAAAATGAACTAAGCTCGACACTATTGCAAAGGCCTTCTTTATCTATGGTGGCCATGGACTTCTCGTTGATGCCCTTTGTCCTGAACTTCCTGCTATAAAAAGCTATAAGATGAAATTTCCATCGACTTTTGCAAAGGCAAGCACCTATACCTTCCTGGCTTGCATCAGTCACTAATGTGAAAGTTTCGCTAAAATCTGGAAACTTCAAACCAGGGGATTCATTAATGTGTCCTTGAGCTTTTGAAAACTCTCCGGCTGGGGTTCCTTCCATTGAAATTGAACGTCTTCCTGCAATACATCAGTTAGGGGAGCTGCTATATTAGAGAACCCTTCACAAACCTCCTGAAGAATCCGGCAATACCCAGGAATGACTGAATCTCTTTCTTTGATCTGGGGGTGCAAAAATTCGCTATTGCTTTGACTTTATCGTCATTTACTCTAACCCCTTCCTTAGATATGATGTGGCCTAGATATGTGATCTGCTTTTTCAAGAAGAGCGCTTGGCTAGCTTAATTTTTCAACCCCGCTAATCTAAGCCTCCTAAGTACTTCTGTAAGCAATTCCAGGTGTTGCACGATCGTGTCTATTGCGACCAGGATGTCATCCATATACACAAAAACATATTACCCAATACCCCTTGCAAAACGGTGTTCACCAACCTGGTAAAGGTCATCGGACTGCCCGATAAACCGAAAGGCATTCGCGTAAATTCATAGTGTCCCTTGAGTACTGAAAAAGTGGTATATTCCTTGCTACTCTCACTAGAGGGACCTGTAAGAAACCTCGCGCCAAATCAATTGAGCTATAAATATTATGTCCCCCAATTTCAACAAAAAGATCCTGGGTATGCACGCGACTGGGTAGCGGTCAGGTGGGATCGTCTCCTCATTTAAACATCTAAAATTGACGCATATACGGACAGAACCGTCTTTCTTAGGCACCGCTAACAAGGGAAAGTTGTAAGGAGACACGCTAGGTCTAATGATTCCTTCTTCTTCCCATCTATTAACCTCTTTCTCTACCTGTTCTCTGATTTTGAAAGGTATGCAATATGCAGGAATATAAATAGGTTTTGTGTCACTCTCCAAATTTACCTTATGCTCTAACACATTAGTCAACCACAATTTATCACCTTGCAAGGCTACCATATCCCCAATTCTGCCAAGAGCCCGCTTATCGCTTCAACGTGTTCGCTATAATCCGCATTAGCTAAATGTTCTCTAAATATTAGTTTCCTTGATTGCATTTCTGCCTCCAAAAACTCAGGTTTCCCCTCTACGATAGCCACTGAACCACTGATCACAACTCCAATCTTGGAAATCCAATACTATATATGTATTCTTCTGGTATCTCCTAACTGTATCCTTAAAGTTTAGCAACTCTAACCACGTAAACCCATCCTTGGATATACTGTTCACCGATGCCATGCTAACAACCCCTCTAAGCTTCTCGCTATTTTCAATAACACACATCTTTCCTTTCTTCAATTTAACTTTTACCATAGTCTTCGAACCAGGTAGTAACATAATATCTTCGGATAAAACACCTCTATATTTGTGGTTAGTACCTCCCCTTTTCACCGCCCCATACATATTACCACCCTCAGTATCATACCCAGCATTGTTAGTATCAGAAATAACATCAATATTAGTATAAATATCACCATCCAAAGTATCATCACCACCACTGTTATCACTGTGAACTCTGATAGAACCCCCGTAATCATTTCCCATATCAGCAACGTGGGTTTTAATATTACCTTTCTCCATAACACTTGTATCACCGCCATTAATATCACCGAGATCCCACATCTCCTCTTTTCAATAACCTCCATGTCCTCCGTTCTATTCACGTCCTCATAAGGCAGAAAAAACACCAGGTATCCCAACTGATATCCAATTAACACCCCGCATGGATTGAAATCTTGTGTCTTCTACAAGCAGGATGACCCAGTAAAAGCTGTTGCCCAGCGCAATTCCTTTTATTACCAAAAATGGTTCTGTTAGCACTCTGTCACCAAGAGTAAACTGTATTTGAACACAACCCAGGGTATTTAATCTATGGGCTTGCACATCACACACCGTCTCCGTTGAGGGTTGCAAAGGGTAATGGAAAACATGGATTGATACAAAATTATAGTCCATTAAATTTATAGACGCCCCCGAGTCTATAAATATCTGGATATCCACAACCCTACTGTTCCATAGACTATAGGCCTGGGCTCTGGGGCGTCCCCCACGAGACCACAATGGCAGGTACCAATCACCTGTACCCTTTTTGTAGATCGGGCTTCCAAAATTCGCCGACCCTTTTGCCCTCTGGTTTGACCTGCCTGGGAAGTTCTCACATTATAATTACCAGAACCTTGAAGTGTAGGCCTCGCATCTCTCCGTATCTGAGATGGACAAGACTGCCAATAATGATCAGTACTCTTACACATTCCACAATATTTAACCCTACACAATTTCTTTGGATTCCCTGGTTTATTGCAGTTGAAACAGCGCAACTACTATTGCTTTTGATCGATCGATCTTTTGTTATGTTCAACTTTTGCACACAGACGGGGAGGAGAAAATTGTGTCTCTTTGCACTCTATCCCTCGGACCTCTGTCCCATAAAAAAACAAATTATACTATCCACAGTGGGACATTTAGACATAGGTTTCTCAATTTGGGCATAAAATAATTCTTCGTCTGAAGTAGGTTCAATCTTTTCATCAAAGCTATTCACTATTGCATCCGGTACATCGTGCAAGAGCAGGGAAAAATAGATCAGTTTATGAATGTTATCAAGAGAGTCATTACTCCCTGTAACCCATTAGATGTTTTCAATTTTCCTACCCAATCCACCACTGCGCCAAAAAGTTTTGAACTATGTTCTACGAGGCTATTAGTGCCCTTCCGTAGTTTATAAAGACCCTGAAGGTCCCTCACTATATCTCCGTGTTCCTTTAAGCCATAAGCTGTTTTCAAAAATGCTTGCGAAATCCGTCTAGGTACGACATTTTGTAAATTGGAAACTCCTGCAACGATGGGAGAGATCTCCCCTATTGAAATCAAGCAAGCTTTCGCCTCTCTAAATGCCTCTATATATTCTTTCCAGCTAAATAATTATTAACCCCATCAATAAAAATTTGGACAGGTTGTGATAGAACACATCTACCATCCTT
>NC_087206.1:69339065-69359065 GCF_015104395.2 Macrobrachium nipponense | reverse complement strand
CAGTCGTTCTTTAATTGTCCCATTCGACACAAAGCCCTACAATGTTTCATCCGAATTACAATGATTCATCATTTGCTCCCGCGATTAACAATGCCAAAAAAAAAAAAAACCCACTCAAATTGGAGTAAAAATAACCAAACTTCAAATTTGCACTGGATATTCCTTTCATTTTCATCCAGTATTCACTTTGTTCCCGTAGATTAGATACAACGTTAGATAAAACAAAGGTCCAGTTAATCTATATTTGCATGAATAAATAGAGGGTTTGTGATGATATTCTCTGTGTCAGATTGTCTGCTGTTTTGCAGAGTATTTTTTCCTGCCGGCCAAGAAAAAGATATTTTATGACAAACTCACACGCACACACACACACACACACACACACACATATATATATATATATATATATATATATATATAGTATATATATATATATATATATATATATGCTTAAAAAATAACAGTAAATGCACATGAACTCATTACATACAAAATTCATTTCTGAAAGAAAAAAAACCCTCTAAGCAAAAAAAATTCATTTTCCTAAGCAAATAAAGAAAAGCTGATTCCTCTAAGCATAAAAAAAATTAATTCCTCAGAGCAAAAAAAAATCATTCATCAAAGCAAAAAAAAAAAAAAAAGGAAATCATTCCTCTAGCAAAAAAAAAAAAAAAAAAAAAAATGTCATGGCTACGCCGACACCATTCCCCGTTGTTGCAGAAATCGAGCAAAATAGACAATTTTACAAGTATGTTTGTCAAGTGTCCCATAGCCCAGACATCGAAATCACTTCGACTAGATACCTCGTTGAAGCTCCATTTAAAGAAGTTCCACAAGAGACTGTGGAAATAAGATTGATGGTATGAAGCTAAAGATAGACAGACACAGGGATAAACAGATCGAGGGAATGTGTGTGTGTGTTGTGTGTGTGTGTACTATCACCAGAAAAAAAACAGAAAAGTTTCCATTTGCTCAGAGGATAACTTCCTTCATCTCACTGGGACTTGGGTCGGCCTCAAATGGCTTTAAGGATCCGTTTGGAGGACACTAGCTTAAAGACCCTTTTATCTACTTTTGAAAAATTATCGGAAAGAGTAGGTAACACCCTTTATTTATTCACGGAAATACAGACTATAACTGGACCGTTTTTTTTTATCTAACGTCGTAGGTATCTAATCTACGGGAACAAAGTGAATACTGGATGAAAATGAAGTAAATTTAAAGCGAGATTTGGTTATTTTTACTCTCTTCTTTTTTCTTTTTTTTTTTTTCGTTGTTAATTGCAGGGGCAAATGATGAACCATTGTAATTCAGATGAAATATTGTAGTACTGTTTGTTGACTTCCTGTCGAATGAGGTAATTAAGAAATAATTGATCAACTTATGAGAACACGTATTCGTTATTCACGTGACAACACATGGATGGATAATCTTCTGAAAAAAAAAAAAAAAACTAATAAAAATATGAATCTGTAGCATCGTTACTTATTACGGGATAATTCATCATCTGCTTCAAGATCACAATCAGGGGCGTTTTCAATATGCGTTAATATCTAATTATATTAGAAGTACGATTAATCTGGGCTCGGCTTAATGGATGTCCAATTAAATTCTCTAGTACGACCAAATGAACATCCGGGAATTAGATAATGAACCCGAGTTTTGGGGCCATTACTGGAAGGACGATTATATTAAGGACGCCATTGGAAATATAGGCAATGAATTTTTATTAACCTCTAATCAAGTCATCATCGTGCCCCGCTTTCATTGCTTTGTTGAATAAAACATTTCATATTTGCCATCAGCTGTACTCTTGAACTCATCAAAGAAGACTCGACAAAGATATTATTATTAGTAAAACATCAGCTGTACCCTTGAATTCATCAAAAAAGACTTGATAAAGATATTATTATCAGTAATAAAAACTGTCATATTAATAATTAACATAATACCACTTTCTCTTGTTATAGTAAGACTTGACAAAGCTATTATTAGTAATAATAATTATCATTAATAATTACATAATTCCACTTTTTCTTGTTATCGTTCAGTGCTTTGCTTTTATATTTACACCGTATCACTATAAGTTTGTTATTTTTCATCGTTATGAATATCCCATATGCTGTCACCAGCGAGACAATAGCGGCACTAATCGTATTTATAAATTGTCGTAATCTCTAAGGCACCAAAATAAGCAAAATCTAACAAAACAAAGCCACATGTAAGAAATTAAACCAATCAAGGTTTATATCCTGCTGTGTTGGTGAGTATTTCGCACTTGTGAATGCTTGAAAGTCGCAGAAATATCGAAGAGCAATGAATAATATAAACTTATGGAAGGAAAAAAAAATCCTGAAACAAAATATAACTTAATCATTAGTTTAAGGAGGAGATTTAAAGAAAAAATATGAAACAGGAAGAGGCTTTGATTTTACAAGGAGTTAAAACAAACAAAAGAGAGCAGATTATTATAGAGAAATAATCTGTTTGACATTTATGTAGTACTAGTAAGTGCAAAAAGTGCGGGCATTGTGTTTTATGACCTTGGGTGCCCTAAGAACGCCAGTGGTCACTAACCTAACTGCCACAAAAGCTTAACGAAATAATTCATCCCTAAACGAAACGTTGTAACAGTATCCAAGGAATGTGAACGGTGGTTAATTCCACCTTCAAAATCTGATTCGGTTACGTAAGAAAACTGTTTGTATGGTATTTTTATGTTGCATGGAACCAGTGGTTATTCAGCAACGAGACCAACGGCTTTACGTGACCTCCGAACCACGACGAGAGTGAACTTCTATCACCAGAAATACACATCTCTCACCCCTCAGTGGAATGGCCGAGAATCGAACTCACGGCCACCAGGGTGTCATGTCAAGACCATACCGATCACACCACTAAGAACTTATTTAGTTATCAATTCGTTCGCTTGATTTCCTGGTCTGGAGATGATTGGGCCTCCGTACATGAAGGCAGTCTAACAGCCAATCAAGGGGTCCATTTATTTATGATGAAGCCTCCAGAACAATTACTTTCGTCTGCAGAAAATTAAACTTGAGAGCTTCATACAGCATTATACGCTGTACAGAAAACTTGATTGCACTGAAGAAACTTCGGCACATTTTTTAACTTTTTTAATCAACGAAAATAAAGCCCTCAGGTAACATTTCTATTTATATAATGTCCCTCAAAGCAGATCTAATAAACAGATTAGATACAATAAGTTTAGGCATTTGTCCAAAGTAAACTAATAAAGAAAAAGCATCGCCAGTTAATTGTTCGCAATTACTTATTTTTTCTACAGCAGAGAGAGAGAGAGAGAGAGAGAGAGAGAGAGAGGAGAGAGAGAGAGTAGAGAGAGAGAGGATACAATCTTTTAGATGGATCCAGGAAAATCAGAATTTATTTCACGGGCTTACGACCCGGTAAATATTTAATGGCATGGAAATGAGTGTCGTGCTGTCGAATGTAAAAACTTATCTCCCAATTCAGAAGAGAGAGAGAGAGAGAGAGAGAGAGAGAGAGAGAGAGAGAGAGAGAGAGAGAGGAGAGAGAGAGAGCAGGGATTAGGGGTGATATAAAAAAAGATGAGACAAGAGGAGGATGTGGAATCGCCTAATGGAAATTAATCTACCTCCCACTTTGTTTTAATCTCTCTCACACATATATGTTCACTGTAATAAATATATCATTTTCATCAGTCTCAATAGCGTTAAGTTCTTGAAGAAAAAAATCATGATCATACAAAAAAGATTAATAAATGAAAACTGGGATTGAAGTTGGGGGGGGGGGGCGGTGTAGGGGGTGGGGGAGTCGGGTAGGAGCTATAAAATTTAATGTCCGACGACATACTTTTAGTTTTATTGCGCTCACTAATTACGTGAAATAGCTACGACAGGTACTGATGTTTTTTTTGCGATATATTGTTCAATAAAAATATATATGACATACCTATAGTATATTGCAATTTTCTGGCACATTTCCCTTTACGGATTTCTCTGAAATTCCTGGGCGTGTTGTATCTCACACTTGATTGAACTGAATATAGAGTCTACCAAAGGCCAAGAACTGGGACCTAAAAGGTCAAACAGCGCTGAAACGGAAACTGACAGTAGTTTGTTTGTAAAGTGTTTTTACATTGCATGGAACCAATAGTTATTCAGCAACGGGACCAACGGCTTTACGTGACTTGCGAACCACGTCGAGAGTGAACTTCTATCACCAGAAATACACATCTCTGACCCATCAGTGGAATGCCAGAGAATCGAACTCGCGGCCACCGAGGTGGCAGGCCAAGACAATACCGATCACGCCACTCAAACCTCAAAGCAGTTAGACTACGAATCAATTGTTAGGAGAGGGTTGAAGTGAGATGGAAGAAAGATATATATCAGTGGCTTGTCAGACTGACGTCCTCGGAGTTTATTAATGACTGAACAAATATATAGTTACTCTGAAAGTGGTCGACACCATCCTCACATTCCAATAACCGTATTCCAGCTTACAGTGATATTTGTGATGTTTGTCATTGCCAACGGAAGTTTTGACATTCACGGACGATGAATGAGGACGGACATATTAGTAGTTTGCTTGATTCAGTGAAAGTGATGAATGATGGGAATATATGGCAAGATCCCTACATCGAACACCATAATTCAGATAGGAAAACAACTTTGGATTTAACTTTTTATTGCATCACTCATATTGCAAAATAATAGGAAAATAATAAAAAGAAACAAATAAATAAATAAAAAATGTAGAATCGTCACGATGTTCATTTTTTTAGTACCTCCCTCCCTGTTTTACGTCAAGTTCCAATTTGTATGTTTGTTTGTGTTTTTCCGTTGCATAGAACCAGTGGTTGTTCAGCAACGGGATCAACGGTTTTACGTGACTTCCGAACCGCGTCGAGAGTGAACTTCTATCACCAGAAATACACATCTCTCACCCCTCAGTGGAATACCCGAGAATCGAACTCACGCAGGGTTGTAAGAGGGTCCTCCAGTCGTCAATAAAGTCCAAAGCACAGACGAGCAAACACTGATCGCAGATCATTTTCTCCCTCCAGTATTTTTGGCTCTCAGCCTCCGTCTCTGGGATGCCATGATACCCAATGGGTATACTATAGTAGATTCACATCAACCGTGTATTTGATGTCCAGGCCAGTCCCTTACAACGCTCCTGATTGGCAGTTGATAAGCCAATCACAGGGCTGGAAACTCTCAGTCTCTCTCGAGAGTTCACATGGGTAGGATCTATGTTCCACCTTCCTGAGGGATAAGTCTTTCAAAGGTATCCCTCAGGAGAGATGGTGAATCCAACCCAACCTGTGTGAACTCTCGAGAGACTGAGAGTTTCCAGCCCAGCGATTGGCTTATGACAGTGTCGGATCTAGTAGAAATCTTTCATTGTGGGTGGGGGGGGGGGGGGGTACTTAGGATTATCACACTCTCTCTCTCTCTCTCTCTCTCTCTCTCTCTCACGCACACACACACACACACACATATATATATATATATATATATATATATATATATATATATATATATATATATATATATGTATTACCATATGTGTGTACTTACACACACCCACATATATATATATATATATATATATATATATATATATATATATATATATATGTGTGTGTGTGTGTGTGTGTGGGTGTGTGTAAGTACACACATACGGTATACATACATACCAATAGTTATATATGTGGTGCGTGTCGGTGGGAAGTAAGAGACAAACGCACTCAGCTGGCTTTAAACATCAAACTGCGTATCATTTTTATTTGAGTTTAGATTTTCTTCCCTGAAATATATATAGTACCTGATACTTGGTGATAGTGTACAAATCAATTTGAGTGAAGCAGCCGAAAATAAGTGGACTGACTATTAGATAATTGGCAAGATATAGCCAACTTAATTTGGATATTGGATTTAAAATGTTCGACAGTTATATTGGAAATTCTGTGTATTTATTTTCAAAAAATGTGATAAATAACATGGTAAATATTGTGGAAACTGCAACCTTTTATATCGATAATTGGCAACTCAAATCTCTCGCTGAGGCGACAAACTCAACGTCGACGCCTTGCAGATCTCATTTTCTCAGTAATACCGTCGAACTGAATCATTTACTGATGCAACATAATAAGACATATTCTTCATTTTCTCTCACATTTTACACGCATCCAAAATCTGAAAGCACCAGCGTATTCAGGGTGAATTTATTGTATGAAAACACAAGTTTTATTTTATCTTAATGGCGTTAATGATGCAAAATCCGATAATAAATAAAAACAGGTATAAAGAATTAAATCCTTCGTTGTAATTCCTTTGTGTTTTATCTTATTGATTTCAGGAAAAGATAACTTGGTTGTACAATTAATACCGAATCCTATGGTATGACCAAAATTTTCCTATCTTGAGCAAAGCGTGAGTTGATTAAAGAAATATAAACATAATATTGTTAGTTTTCTAAGCCACAGTAGAAAATAATGAGTCTGAGCGAGCGGCCTACCTCCCGGTACCAGCCAATCAGAGGCCGCCAAACAAACGTCTCGTAGGCGCAAGAATCTACTTTAAATGAATCGACTATAAGTATATCAAGTTATACTGTCAACAAATAGGACTCAAGTGGACTTAAGCAAAGGGGTTGTGGAACCATATTGGGCAATTCATTGAGGATAAGAACCCTTGCACTAAGGACATATAAGGAAAATTAAGTAAACATTATAGAAACTGATTAGATAGTTATATAGGACTAAAGTACAATTAATATAATTGTCTTTATGTACTCAAAAAAAGGGACAGGGCGATTTGAATAAAAAAAAAACAGTGATTGAATTTAATTTTATGAAAAAGGACAGAAAGTCTGTATAAACTGATCGCTGAAGTTACGTATTCATAGCATTTTATAGAGGTTACATTACCGAGTTAACACTGTCTGATGAATAAAGTACTTTGATGTTTTAAAGCCAATTTCATATGCGAATATTTCCTAGTTATTATTTAAGCCGTTAGAATATTCATATAATCTATGATGCGGAATTATGTTGCCACTAAAGTAACTCCAAGTATCTCCTACTGTACTGATTTTAATATTCTCTATATACTACAAAATTTCACTACACACACACACACACACATTATTCGTACATATGAGAGATTTAGATCACCCTATTAACTGGAGTCAAGCAAGAGCCTTAATCCCATGTAATGACACAGTTAAAAGGAATATCAATGATCTTGTTTCATCAACGTCAAATAATGGAAATGTTCTAAATTTAATTCTTGATATATTTAAAATGTCTTCATAATGAAAAAAAGTTGTAGATAAAATATAAGCAACAAAATTAATATATTTAGTTTTTACATGTATTGGACTATATGGATACGTTGTAGTTTCAGTTAGGGTTAAATCTATGTTTAGGTTTGCGACGTGTGATATCCAATAATCCTGGATTATCCCTACCCTTTTGACAACAAACCATCTGTATTTCTGATCTTTTTATTTACCCGATAACTTTCTTTCCAACTGTACTTCATTCGTTCCTTGACAATGTCTTAGTAAAGACGAAAGTGCTTGGATTTCTGTCTATCATTTTCCTGTGGTATTCGCTTATTATTATTATTATTATTATTATTATTATTATTATTATTATTATTATTATTATTATTATTATTATATATGTATGTATGTATGTATATATATATATATATATATATATATATATATATATATATATATATATATATATATATAGCAAGAGAGAGAGAGAGAGAGGAGAGAGAGGAGACGAGAGAGAGAGAGAGAGGAGAGAGAGAGAGACCGCGTGGTGTAGTACGATTTTTGTAGTATTAGAGCGTATTATAATTATAACAGTAGGAGATATTTTGAGTTACTTTAGTGGCAACATATATATACATACATACATATATATATATATATATATATATATATATATATATATATATTATATATATAATATATATATATTAGAAAGTAATTATAGGCAATATTAGGAGCGAATGCAATTTTCTGCTGTATCTTCATCAACATGGACTTGATTCTAATACAATAGAGAGAGGAGGTACGAACGATAGTTCCATGAAGAATCAGAAGTTATAAGGCTCATGACTCTGAGTCAGTTTTCTGTGCAATAAAGCATGATATACAATACATTGTTTTGTATACTGAAATGCGTAACTTTTACGTACAGCAACAAAATATTCATCCTTAACGTGATACATATCTCTTCATTAAAAATTAACCTGGAAATCTTTGTCTAAATACGCTGCTGGAACATAATTCAATGAGAAAAATAACATCATCTATTTAGGATTATTTTACCGTTTCTAAATCCGTTTTCCTGACCTGTCCGGAAAAAAAGATATACATTGGCGAAATAGACATGTGTTTGTTTGTTTGTAAGGTGTTTTTACGATGCAAGGAACCAGTGGTTATTCAGCAAAGGGACCAAGGCGGCTTTACATGACTTCCGAACCCACGTCGAGAGTGAACTTCTTTTCATCACCAGAAATACACCTCTCTGACCCCTCAATGGAATGCACGAGAATCGAACTCATGCCCACAAAGGTGGCAGGCCAAGACCATACCGATCACGCCAATGAGGTGCTAAAATATGGGCTTTGGGTACCGCGATGATATCGTATCACCCCGTTCCTGTTTTCGTAAGAGGCCTCTGGCATCATATGGTTTGATTAATCCCCGGGAAGCTCCTCTCAAAATAACCTGACGACGCAGACTAATTAATCTATGGTAATGTCATATTGTGAATTCATGGAGCTGTCAAGAGGATCGGCCTTCGGTCAACAATGGGATAAAAGACGAAGGAATGTTCAAGGCATTCCTCATATTAGGGAATTAAAATGAAGACGCGAACTTCAGTTTTAGACGGAAAGATGAAGTATGGGTTGTCACGGAAAATGATTAGTCTGGCAGAGAGAAGGACAAGAACAAAAGTAGTTGCTTCTCTTCGTACAACTTCAAGATTGCATCCGAGATATATATATATATATATATATATATATATTATATATAATAGTATATCTATATATATAACTATAGTATATTATATATATACATATATTCCCTGTTGTTTAGAAACTGCCTCTTTGACGCTGATACGGACTCGGGTTAATGATACCATAGAATTGAAAGATAAACGAAGGGATTCACAGAGTTAATGAGCAAAATCATTCTTGTAAAGCAGTTGCAAACAACGCAATGGACTCCCATAAAACCATCTCGCCTACAGCGTCGTTTTCATTCGTGAATCGTAATTCATTCCGCTCGTCGCCTTTCCTCTAGAATTGCTAAAAGAGTTTATCCCTAATGGCTCGCGTTCGTGGAAGGCTTAGAATATCCTAATCTCTTTTGAAGGGTACTAAAATCCCCTCTAAAAAAAATTATTTTTTAGAGGGGCCAACACACTCTAAAGGATTAGGAATTCTAATATTTTTCTTTTCTCTTCTACCAAATGCTAAGTTCCTCGTTGGACTAGTGGTTTTCACGCTCGACTACCAATCCGGTGGTCCGAAGTTCGATTCTCGGCTCGGCCAACGTGGAATCAGAGGAATTTATTTCTGATGATAGAATTTCATTTCTCGATATATATAATGTGGTTCGGACACCACAACAAGCTGTAGGTCCCGTTGCTATGACCAGTTGGTTCTTAGACACGCAAAAATATCTGATCCTTCGGGCAAGCCCTTGGAGGGCCGTTAACCAGGTCAGTGGTCTGGTAAAACTAAGATACACTTCACCAGATGCTAACTTTCATTTCCTTTCTCCTTTCGAAATTACCCAAAATCAATTATATATCAAAAGATGCATCATATACTCGCACATGATTGCAGTTTTATAGATAGTGATGCTAGCGCAGGCGAGAGCTTGGAAAGGATTTTATCCTTCTAAGAATATTATATTGTGTATTTTCATCACGTAGTTTAATTGGTTCTCTCTCTGTCTCTGACTCTCTGTCGCTCTCTCTCCTTCAAACACACACACACACACACACACACACACACACACATATATATATATATATATATATATATATATATATATATATATATATATATATATATATATATATATATCTTACACACGCAGAAGAGAAATGAGAAGCGGGGTGTAGTCCTGACGGTTCGACATTATTTCCAAGCCACTGACGAAGCCACTGACCAGTCCTTCGTCAATGGCTTGGAAATAAAGTCGAAACTGGTCAGGACTTATACACCCCGTTTCTTATTTTTCACCTGTGGATATGAGTGATAAATGAATCACGTGCTAAAGTGATTATAATCATATATTATATATATATATATATATATATATATGTATAATATATATTCTGATATATATCTATATATATATATTTATATTATATATATATATATATAATATATATATATAGATATATATATGTATGTTAATGTTAAGTATGTTATATATATATATATATATATATATTAATATAATGATATATATATATATATTGTTATATGTATTATGATTATAAATCACTTTAGCACGTGATTCATTTATCACTCATATCCACAGGTGAAAAATAAGAAGAAGGGGCGTATAAGTCCTGACCAGTTTCGACTTTATTTCCAAGCCATTGACGAAGGGACTGGTCAGTGCTTGGAAATAATGTCGAAACCGGTCAGGACTACACCCGCTTCTCATTTCTCTTCTGTGTATATGTGTATATATATATATATAATATATATATATATATATATATATATATATACTATATATGTGTGTGTGTGTGTGTGTGTGTGTGTGTGTGTGTGTATTAGGAGAGAGGGCGACAGAGAGTCAGAGTCAGAGAGAGAACCATTAAACTTACGTGATGAAAATACACAATATAATATTCTTAGAAGGATAAAATCCTTTCCAATCTCTCGCCTGCGGTAGCATCATCACTATCTATATAACTGCTATATATATATATATATATATATATATATATATATATATATATATATATATATATATATATATATAGATATATATATATATATATATATATATATATATATATAGATATATCTATATATATATAGATATATCGATATATATATATATATATATATATATATATATATATATATATATATATATAATATACTATATATATATATATATATATATATCTATATATATATATATATATATATATATATATACTATATATATATATCTATATATATCTATATATATATAGATATATATATATATATATATATATATATATATATATATATATATATATATATATATATATATATATATATAATAATATATTTTTTATGGCTGGAAGTCTGTACCAATCCCACGCACAAGAAGATATTGGCTCAGCCAAGAGCGTCCTAACCGTCGAGTATACCGACTGATCTATCTGAAGGATTTGGTGACATTCTATGGAAATTGAACAAAAAAGCTGGGGATTTTGGTCGGCCAAAAAAAAAAAAAAAAAAAAAAATTCGGTATCTCACGAAAGCACCCACAAAATTCACATAGAGTATATGTAAGGTAAGAGACGAAGTCTTGCAAATCGTAACAGGAGGGAAACCTTGCAATTGCACTATGAAGCAATGTTAGAGGGGTGGAAAGTAAGATGGCAGAAAGAGATACGAAAGCAGGTATACAGGAAATGGGACGATAAGGGTTGCAGCTAGGGGGCCGAAGGGACGTTGTAAAAGAACCGTACTCAATGCTACAGCGCACCGCGCGAGGTGCACTGACAGCACTAGCCCCACCGCCTACGGGATGTTGTAGTACTATGAATAATGCAGGTCAGACTCAGGAAACAACAATGCCAATATTCATGCTGGTGAACCAAGATTAACATCACAGGTTTAAAGAATGAATCACAAGTATTCATATGCGTCCGATTCCTTCCCCTTCATTATTCAACAATAAGCAACATTCTCACTTTAGCAAGAGGTTTCTTCGTCTTAATTCCAGTTGCTTCTTTCCGTTTGGAATTCCGGCATCTTACGAGCTATAGTAGATTCACTTCCACCGTGCATTTGATGTTTAGACCATTAGTCCTTTACGCTGCTCCTGATTGGCCTGTTGATAAAAGCCAGTCACAGGGCTGGAACTTTTCAGTCTCCAGAGAGAGTTCACTAGGCATGCTGTATGTTACACCTCTACTGAGGGATACGTCTTTCAAAAGTATCCCACAGGAGAGGGGAAACATACATCCTGCTTATACGAACTCTCGAGAGATTCTGAGAGTTTCCAGCCCTGTGAGGCTTATCAACAAACAACCAGGAGCGTCGTAATGGACTATTGGCGTAGACATCAAATGCACGGTTTATGTAAATCTATTTACTATACCAATTCCTGCCAGGATACAATAACTGATTGCAAAATCAGAAACTTCGACTGAATCTCAAACTTTTATTTTATTCTCTATGCGATGCGATGATCCAGGTTTTCCAAAGTCTCATAAGCTAAAATTGATTTTCCTCCTAAAAACCTGAAGATTATTGTGCTCTCCGTCAGGAATATTGAGAGGAAAAGGAAATTTCTTTCTCTAAATCAACGACAAGAAAACCTACACCTCTTTTGTTTCAATGAATTGTGAAATGTTTCTCAAGTATTTACTGATTCATTTTACAAAGTCAGTTTACATCACTGTATGCATGAAACCCAAGTAACTCCAATAATCTCTCAAAAAGAATTCTGGCTCAATGGCGATATTCCCGATTGAATTATTCCTGACTGTTAACATTAACAGGAAATTCCAGTCTGTTTTGATGTGTACACTACCAAACTCTTCACAATGGAAATGTTCAATTAAAAAGAAAAATAAAAATTAAAAAGGAAAGAGCTATCCTATCCGCGACGTAGTCTTTATATATAGCATACGTACATACATAGATACATATATATATATATATATATATATATATATATATATATATATATATATATATAATATATATTATATATATATATTATGCATACATATTTATATATATATATATATATATATATATATATATATATATATATATATATTATATATATATCTATATGCACACATATTTATATATATATATATATATATATATATATATATATATATATATATGAATCCAGGTAAATTGCTCGAAATCAATTGCTCGAAAACAAAATGCTCGAAAGCAATTGCTCGAAAAATTATTACTCGAACTATCAATTGCTCGAAAGACAGGTTGATCGAAACTAATTGAAAAATTCATAAATTTATTTGTCTTTATAATTAAAAAAGCAAAGGAAAAAAAAGATATAATCATAAATTCATTTGGCTTTACAATTAAAAACGAGGATGCGAAACTTATTCGATACTTTATTAATATGAAATATTGTGGAGCAACACTTTTTAAATATTCTTCAACATTTTCCGTGTAACTATCAAAAAGATACAATATTTCTGTAATCTTTGTGTACAATCACGGTATTTTTTTCTGCTTCCAACTTCATTCACACCTCCGACAAATTGCTCGATTCGCATCTCCTGTAAACTTTGTTCTCGCTTTAAGGCATCTATAAACTTCCAAATCGACGGATGACAAGCACTTACTTGATGTTGGAAACTGTTGTGCCATCCCTCAATAGCATTATTGTTTTTGGCATTCCCTCCTTGACGTAGTCAAAACAGTTCCACATTTCGTGTTTGAATAAAGGAGCACGTCTACAGTTACGTCTGTATGGTCGTCCAATCCAGGTATCTTTAAAGTAATCGACCACTCCTTGAAGTTCAGCTGGAAAAAATGTCGTTTTCTGTTAAAAATTCAAATGTTGCCCAACACTGTGTACCCTGGTATAAAACGCCAACGCAGATATAGGCCTGCTTTAAGAGCAAATTCAGCATTAGTGTCGTACATAGTCTTTAGTCCACTTCCTTGTATTTTTCTATAAAGGCTCTGACAAAAATGAAAAAAGCACCCACGAATTTTAGATCTTGGAAATTCTTGCTAAATTACCTTAACATCGCCAGCTCAAAATCGATCATTATAGTCAAAGGCTGGAATGTAGGAATTTTTTCTTTTAAAGCCACAAGGAACTTCTTATAGGTTTCTTCAGTTTTGTTAGGTAACAATGCGTATACAAGAGGCATAATTATACCCGATTTCACACCATGTATTGTCTAGAGTTGACCAAAAATCGAGGGAACAGTTTTAAAGGTTCGTTCACCATACCAGTGCTCCGATTGATTCTTTTTGTTGCAAAAATCAATATCCGAGCATTCGTTGGACCTGAGTCATAGATAAGAAATGATTCCCCTTTGTTTGTAGTTGTAAAACTCTTCAAGGATATCCAGATCGAGAGAACTGTTAGGCAAAGCTTGTCCAACATTTTTTCTTGCACGTGTATATCGGATGGTTCTTTTCATATTTTCTACTGTAGGCAGCTTTACAACTGCAGCACAACTTACATCTGCTGAGGAACATGATTACAATATATTGGGTGTATCTCTACTATTCGCCGCACGTTTTTCACCTTCTCCATTACTATAGCAGCTTCAATTCCACTAGCATCTCCTGCATGATTATGATTTCCACTTTGTTTCATAAATGCTATCATCTACAGTAATGACACGAGCAGAGCATTTCCTTTTTTGGACATTTCACATTTCCAATATTTTATTGCCTCACTGAGTTTTATCCTTTATATATAAGTAGCCATCTAAACACAATTTCTTCTTTCCTTTTTTCGCGTTTGTACAAAACGTAAATCCATCTTTATGGTTCGGAGTTTCTAACGAAAGTTATGGAATAAAACAAGGAAAACTAATGAAATAAACAAAAGTTCAGATAACGGTTTAGAAAATGGTTTAATGGTTAAGATAATGATACTTAGTAATGTTTATTGGCTTTCGCGCAGTTGATAGTACGGCTTTCGAGAAATCGGTCTTCGAGCAATTGATAGTTCGGCTTTCGAGCAACCTGACTTTCGAGCAATTGAGAGTTCGATTAACAATTTTTCGAGCAATTGCTTTCGAGCATTTTGTTCTCGAGCAATTTTCACTTCACTTTGAAAGGAGAGACGCCATCCCAGAAGCGATTACTATATATATTTTTTTTTTTTCAAGATAACGACATCCATAGAAACGCCACCTGTCACCTTTCTTTCTTTCTTTTCTTTCCTTTTTCAAATTTAGCCGGAAGCCGCCTAATGAGATGCTAATAAAACGAAAGGCATTCATAGCAATTTCAGATCTGCTTATTTCCCGACGAGTTCCAGGTATTTTGTAGCGAACAATATCACTAAAGCCAAAATATAAAAAAAATGAGACTTAGCAAAAAAAAATCTCTCAAACGGGAATTGATTTTGTCTTCATACCTAATATCACTGAAAGTGCTCGCTATAAAATACCCAGAACTCGTTTGGAAATCAGCTGAACGGAAAATTGCCTTTCGTTTGTAATCATTAGCATCTCAGTGGGCGGCTTCCGGCTGAATTTGCAAAATAGGCAACAGGTGACGTCATCTTGAAAAAAAACGCCTTCGTTTTTGAGAAGTGAAAAGACGTCGTTAAGAGATAAAAGATGATTCCTCCTCTTGTGTCGATAGACCATTAGCATCACAGACGATGAATTCACAGGACTACTTTCGTATCTGCCCATTGTGAGCCTGTTCATTTACTATTTTTTGTGTCGTTTACTCCCTCTGAATACAATACATAGTATCTGAAAACAGTTTCTCAGATTACGTTGGGAATCTCGTGTGATTTCGAATCTTTACAGCACGGGTCTTTGGTCATATAAAGAGAAAAAAAGGGAACTTCATTAGCCTTGTTAACAACGTTTCCAGTCACATTGTCTAAGTATTTAAGAAGTGGCGGTTATTAACGAATAATTCTGAACTTTCACTGTTTCTAATTTAATATACATGATAGCAAATGTATGTTGATTAAAAAATGCAGTTTCAAAGCACTTGAAGTTATAGAATAGCAGACTTTTCATAATCTTTTATGTACTACATATTTACCTCAATTTTTAGCGACAGTAAAGAAAAAACAAAATATTGGTCTGAGAACGAAAAGTACAAGTTCAACCCATCACAAATAATTACTAAGTATACATCTCCAGTAGCAATCGTGCGCATAAAGGATTAAGTTCATGCTTTACTGTATTCCTTGAATATTAAACAGGTATGGTTAATTTCATATTCCAGTCTGCACAGAAAGACTCGTGTTCGTGAAAGATAATAAAACAAGGCTTGATGTGACATCCAGCTTACTCGGGACGCGTGCAAGATTTTCCTCTTCACGCATAAGTTGCAAGCATTATATTCCTACCCTAATGTAAATTAAAACGTGCTAAAATCTATGGTCAAATAGAGCCTTGTTTCACCTACGTAAATTAAAGTAATACGCTAATTTTATTAGAAATAATTTGTCTGTATTGTTTAAGATGAACATTATTCATTTTTTACATTTTCATTCTAATAAATAATCATAATATCCTATCCTAAAATTCCTGTATCTTTAACTCAACGAGAAACAGCTCTTTCAGATCCAAATCTATTTATCGTTTAAATTTCATCGTAAATATATCGAGAACAATTTTGTAAAATGCAGTGAATAATATTGTCTAAATGAATAAAACGATACAAACTTGTTATTACAGAAACTTCATCTTAGATATATCAAGACCGACCTTGCAAAATGCAGTGAAATATACATGTAACGTATAAGGATAAATGGACACAAAACAACTGTTATTCAAATAATCGACAATACGTTTAAAAAGAAGTAAGATGTGGCCGTAAAATAACGTCGCCATAAGAGAAATATCAACAAAAAGGATGACTGGAAATCACCTTCAGTATAATAAGCAGAGTTTAAGAATTACGATAAATGAACTGATAGTGAGAGGAGAATTCATTTTGACATTTAATTTCTGAGAAATCGAACGGGCGTTCAACTTGAGAGCCAGAGTAACTAGAGTCCAGTGTTTCTTAAGGTGAGTTTACACTAGGCTTCACCCCACGCTGCCTGTGTAAGACTTATCACCAACTCCTCCCAAATTCTCGTTAGAGTCACTCCACACAACTGTCACCCTAATGAGCAGTCCAGTAAGCAGGGCTAACAAGAATTTGGGAGGAGCTGGTGATGAGTCTTACGCAAGCAGCATGGGTGAAGCCTAGTGTAAACTCACCTTTGAATGAATATATTTTTTTTTTTTTTGCCTTGACATTACACACCACATACCCTGCGATATGCATAGATCCCATCCCCCACGCCCCCCTAAAGCCTAAAAATCTGGCCAACTATAAACACTAAGTTGTCTATTTTTTATACTATCATACGTCCATTCTTATATGAGCATTTAAAATATATTTTATTAGTATTCTGAAAACTGACTTATACTTTGAATTTTCGGCTTTTTCAGATAATAATTGGAAAACATGTGGGAAGCAGTGATGACGTTTTTGTTTTTGCAATTTTGTGAAATTAACATCACAAATTTAAAAATTATACGCACCATCTGCCAACCCAGCATGCCACCCCCTTTGGAAGCTTCTTGCGGGGGAGAGGGGGCAGTGCCCCCGTTTTAAGAATCACTGCTAATAATTAGTAGAATGATCACTGGGATGCATTCATAGTCATCAATACCTTCGACTTATGGCTAGTGAACGGATTATAAGCAATATCATCACCCTCGTGACTCAAGGCGTCATTCGGTCTTGACAGAGCCGTAGTCGGAGACGATATCGGATGGGTAACCACCGGGTATCTTGAGGAGAGCTACAGAACTTTCCCGGAATAAGCTTAATTCTCCTTGCAGGGGATTCCGGGGAACAAGCGGCCAACAGATCGCTACGCAAGGAGGAGCTTGAATATTCGAAGTTTCACAATATTGTTTGTTTGCTTGTATGGTGTTTTGACGTTGCATAGAACCATTATAATTATTCAGCAACGGGACCGACGGCTTTACGTGACTTCCGAACCACGTCGACGGTTAACTTCTACCACCAGAATTCACAATATTGATTAAGGCAGAATCATTTTAAATGCGTGTGCGTGGATTCCATAATGAAGCAATCGCAACTCTTTATCTTTACAAATCCTACGTTAACATACTTGACATAGTAGAACCAACGCCATAGATATAAAAAACAGATGTAAACAAAATTTTGCTATATAAAAACGCTTTTTTTTCAGGCATGCTAATCAGAGGCCTTTTCTAGAAAAAACTAGATAAAAAAATTTATTTAAAGACATACTTTTATGTGAGATAATTATGGGTTTTGATTTATGAGTAAATTTTCTCCCAGTTCTATGTGTGTGTGTGTGTGTGTGTGGTGTGTTTTTTTTTTATTTTGTATTATCACAACATCAGCATATACAGAATAATGAGTATCCCGGTTTTTGGAATGGTTTTTAAATGTTTTCAGTGCGACTTTGGGGACTCGGCAAAAGAACATTTAAGAAATGTCTATATGGTTGATTAAAGTGTACAAGACCTGTTTTTTTTTTTTTTTCATGGCAATTTCTTGCATAAAAAGAGGCCTATTAAAAAAACTTAGCGATTATAAAACATATGCCATATTAAAAAAAAATAAACTAGCGATTTACAAAAGATTCAAGACGCGAGACTTACGAAATGTCTATATGGTTGATTAAAGTGCACGTGACCTGTTTATTTTTTTTTTTTCCATGGCAATTTCTTGCATAAAAAAGATGCCCTATCAAAAAAAACTAGCGAATTACAAAAGAATAAAGACACTCGACGCCCAAGGCACATAAGGTGAACTTGGACAGAGGAGAGAAAGTGGATTGAATGAAGAAGAGAGGAGAGGACAGGTGAAGGAACGCAAAAAACAAAAAAAAAAAAAAAAAAAAAAAAAAAAAAAAAAAAAAAAAAAAGACAAAAAAAAAAAAAAGGGAAGGGAGAATAGTAGGAAGAAAGAAGAATTGTGTGAAAGTATGGAAAAAATGCGAAGGGAGAAAGAGTAAGAAGGATGAATTGTGTTTTTAAGTAGGAAAGGGGGTAAAAGACCCTGATAGAACGCAGAATACAATGGCACGTTGAATAATTTCCACAACGGACTTCTGCGCCATAAATTCCACTGAGAAAGTCAATAGAATGAATATGACTCAAGTATCACCTTTGTAATGGCCCTATCACTCTTTTTAGATGAGTTATTTCTTCTCGACAATTCTGTATATTCTTTTTGTCTGAATTGCAATTTTAAAAAATTTCTAACGTAGACTTCCTAATCAGGTTCATTTATTCTTTCTATATATTGCTGGTGCAGAATCATTTAAACGAATTCAAACATACACCAGACAGATAGCTGTAAGCCATTATGTAAATATTGATAACGCTTTAACACTTCATAGCGAAGTCATCGTTTATTAGTCAGAGGTGTCGCTTCTCTCCAAAAATGTGTTCTTAAGACCGGAACGAGTATTACCCATCGTGCCGTACAGTCCTCTCCTAAAAAGTATAGGATCCCTCTGGCAGAGTAGTGAAATACATACCAGCCCCCCTCAAGACATTTGAATTCCTCACGACTAAGGATGGGAAGATTCGAGTCCTTTTGCAAAGTTTGTTTGTTTGTTTGTTTGTATGGTGTGTTTTTTTTCCGTTGCATGGAACCAGTAGTTATTCAACAACGGGATCAACGGCTTTACGTGACTTCCGAACCACGTTGAGAGTGAAAATACACATATCTGACCCCTCAATGGAATGTCCAAGAATCGAATTCGCGGCCACCGAGCTGGCAGGCCAAAACCATACCGACCACGCCGTTGAGGCGACCTTTCTAACAGCCATTCATCGCGCATGCGTGATTTGTTGGACGAGGAAACCTAGACCTATTGAAGCACGGTACTAACTGCTCCTATTTGCATTTTCAGACGCTATTTTTCGTTACTTATTATCCCCATGTGAGACTTTTTATTCTCGCAATATACTCTCTACCTTTCGGTTTTTTTTTATAACTTCGGTT
>NC_087206.1:69334065-69336565 GCF_015104395.2 Macrobrachium nipponense | reverse complement strand
AAATAGGTGACAGGGAATAAAGCGATTTTGAACAATTCCTATAATTGTTTTTTGTGTGTATGGTGTTTTTGCGTTGCATGGAACCAGTGGTTATTCAGCAACGGGACCAACGGCTTTACGTGACTTCCGAACCACGTCGAGAGTGAACTTTGTCACCAGAAATACAAATCTTTGACCCCTTAATGGAATGCCCGAGAATCGAATTCGCGGCCACCGAGATGGCAGGCCAAGACCATACCGATCACGCCACTGAGGCGTGCGTGTGTGTGTTTGCTAGATGTTGCAAAGAAGTTGTCGACGAAGATCTTTTATGCCCTTGTCTCTCTAATGCGCCGCTAGTTAAAGGCGTTAATTCATGACTTGAGATGCCTCTCGTTTAAGCACTGGAAGAAAAATTTTTTTTTTAAAGGCGAAAAGGGGGTTAAGGCAGGAAACAACTCTTAAAAAGAAGGCGCCTTCAACCTGAATTTCCCGAGCTGCAGACAGCTTTAAAAGACGGCTACGAGCGCCATGCATCAGCAGTGTAAAAGATAGGACAGGAAGACGGGAACAGGAAAGGCAGGTTTTGCAGTGAAGGAACTCTCTCTCTCTTTCTGTTCCTTACGCCGTTTGTTTAGACAACAGAAAGGATTAACAGACTGCGTTTCCTTTCGAAGACCGTCGGGGATTTTTGAGTAACTAAAGAGTTTGTTTTACTGTGATAATTTTCACATTCTCTCTCTCTTCCATTCCTTGTTCGCATATGTGTTTTTACGTTGCATGAACCTGACGCTCAATGGTATCAGATGTTAACGTAATTTTTCAGTTTTTAGTCAACCTTTTGATTTTGTTAACATTTAATATTAAAGGCATTTAGTATTTAAAATATATCTATTTTTAAGGAAATTTGTATTGTATATATTACGAAAGTTAAGTTGTAGTGTGGTGATTTTGCGCCTCCTCCCCGCTCGTTAAAGTTTTTGAATTACCCTTTTAACACTCATATCTTTTTTGTTTACGTTTGGGTATGTGACTGGAGTCCTCGGTGAGGGAGGTGATAAGAGACAGAGCGAGTGTTTTGGGTAGACAGTTCGGCTTTCTACAGAGGCTGTCCCTTTTTTGATCTGCAGCTGCCGCACTTACAATATTTTATCAACACTTTTGGGAGGATTTTGAGCCGTCCTTCACAGGTACACATCTGGCCACCTGAGGTGTTGTGTACGCTGTACTCGACGTATTTTGAGTGCTGTCCTTCGCAGGTACGCTTCTGGCCACCTGCGGTATTGCGTCCTGCTTGTATTGCAGGTGATTTGTGCCACCTGCGGCCTTATTTTGCTGCCACCTCAGTGGAAGATTTTTCCTGACGTGTTAGGAGCATTTGCTTTTCCAGACGCCTTGGAACTTATTGCAGCTGTGGAGGCCGTGATGCCCGTCAGAAGTCAAGTAGGGAGACAGATCCCAGGTAAGCGTTCCTTTTTGTTATGGTCGTGCAGGACCTCTCGATCCTCCTTCCTGGTGCTTCTGTGCTCCTCTGTTAGCAGAGTTCTGGAATTATTGGGATCACGGCCTACTGTAAGGCAAGACATTTATTATTAGTCTGGGATCACGGACTCCCCTTCTGAGTGTGAGGAGATTTTTTTTTTTTATTTATACACAGTTATATCTTATAAGTGAACTGTTGAGACAGTTGGAATTTGTTGCCCCTTTTGTTTGTTTTGTTATAATTATAAATTCTGATGATGTTAACAGCCTCGTGGCTTTTATATTATTGTTTATATAATAAGTTTAGATTATAAACATAGGTAGGAGATCAAGTGTTTTATCCCTGTTACTCTTCGCCTTCCTTCCCAACCTATTTAGTTATAGGTATTGGTTATTTTATTCATTTTGATCTGGCCAGTTACATTGTATATTTTGATGTATTTGCATTCATGTGTTTCTCTCTATTATCTCTGTTTAGGGCTTAGTTTTTAGTAGTTAGGAATCTCAAAGGATTATTTAAGGACTAGAATTTGTCCTTGGCAGTCACAAGGTTGACTTTGATTATTTTTTGTTGGTTGATAAATATTGTTGAGTTTTCGTGAGTGTTTTCGTCTTCATTGACCATCTTTTGCTGGATACTCTGTAACAACAATGAGTGTACATCCTTTAGTGCAGACAAACCTGCACCACGGCCCAACAAGGGTCGTAACAAATGGGAATGCCCGAGAATCGAACTCGCGGCCACCGAGGTGGCAGGCCATGACCATACCGACCACGCCATTGAGGCGCTGGTTACGATTGTGGTTTTAGGGATTAAAGCGAGTCCTCCCTTCTGAACACTGATGATAATTATTGTTTACCGTTTCTCTTCTTCGTTCGGTCCGGAATCAGTTTTATGAGTTTTCGTGCATCTTTTCGCTAAAATATTTCGTGCATCTTTCGCTAAAAACACTGCCATCAGCAACCGCAACAACCACAATAATAATAATAATAATAATAATAATAATAATAATAATAATTACTCTTGCTATCAAAATAA
>NC_087206.1:69326565-69329065 GCF_015104395.2 Macrobrachium nipponense | reverse complement strand
ACCAAATCTGCTCCTATCAGTCAAGCCGACTATTTCATGATTTAGTAATTCCACACTGCTTGGTGGTGTCCTTACCACATGTATCACTGGATTTTTCAAGTGTAAAAAAATAAAAAAAAAAAAAAAAACTTATATTTTGACAATTGCCCCTCGAGCTTCAGAAAAAAAGACAATTGCTTCTATCTTTCTGTTTTTTTTTATTGTTTTGTTCGTTTGTTTGATGGTGTTTTTACGTTGCATGGAACCAGTGGTTATTCAGCAACGGGACCAAGCTTTGCGTGACTTCCGAACCACGTCGAGAGTGAACTTCTATCGCCAGAAATACGCATCTCTGACTCCTCAATGAAATGCCCGAGAATCGAACTCGCAGCAACCGAGGTGGTAGTCCTAGACCAAACCGATCACAAAAACCTATTCCCTCTCAACAACCGATAAACATCGTTAATTACCTCCCACAGATACGATTCTAATTCAAGTTCCAGAATGTCATCTTTTGAGTCATAAATTTTAGCACAACTATTTCCACCTCTCTTGTATGAAAATCGGGTCTTGTTCTCGCGAACGTCTATTAGGAGGGATGGGAGCGCATTTGGCACAAGGAAGGACCCTTCCATATTTGATACCAATGTCTCGCTTGTTCGAGTGAAGGAAATATATAAAAGAATATTATGAAGATAATCGCAATGGAATTTCAAATGGTCCCCAGTTCATCAGAGTATGTCCTTTGCAGCTGAACATTGAGCATTGCATTTCTTGCATCGATTCTCCACAAGGATGTACAGGTCTTAATGCGAGGCAGTAAAGTGTTTATTACGAAACATCTGACTTTTATTGCCGACAGCGTAGAGCCGACTCATAAAAGAAAGACAAATAACAGCTCACGACATTTATGAGCGATGCTGATAGCATCGGGACACTCATAAATTAATGACGTTTTCATTATTGTTATCGGGGAGGGGGGTCGTGGATTGTCAAACCTTGCACTCTTAGCAGTAGATTCACATCCACAGTGCATTTGATGTCTAGGCCTGTCCCTTGTGACGCTCCTGATAGGCTGTTGATAAGCCAATCACAGGGCTGGAAACTCTCGGTCTCTCTCGAGAGTTCACATAGTCAAGATGTATGTTCCACCTCTCCTAAGAGATGTCTTTCAAAAGTATCCCTCAGGAGAGGGGAAACATACATCTTGCCTATGTGAACACTCTTGAGAGACTGAGAGTTGCCAGGCCTGTGACTGGCTTATCAACAGCCAATCAAGAGCGCCGTAAGGTACGGGCCTAGACATCAGATGTACAGTTGATGTGAATCTACTATAGGAATCATACTGCAAAAAACCAAAATTCCATTCCAAAGTGGCACGCGCACAAAAACACACCCACATACATACACACAAACACACAGACAAGCATTTCTGAATTCAAATGAAAAAACTTCTCCGAACAGCAATGCAAAAAAAGGGATAGTAAGCATACAAAACTATAATCATTTGACAGCCTTCTATCCAAAGAGGATACGAAAAGAAACGCTGCCAAGAAGGCAATGATGTTTTTCAAGATAACGCCCTTCATAGAAACGCCACCTGTCGCCCCTTTTCAGATTCGGCCGGAAGCTGCCCAATAATGAGATGTTAATAATGACGGGAAACCTATGAGCCTTTGTTTACAGTTTTCCGATTTGCCATTTGCCAACGGTCCCGGGCATTTTACCAAGTGTGTACAGATATTAAAAAAAAAAACATTCAGTGATATAGGTTTGAAGACGTATTCAACGCTCATCTGAGATTATTTTTGTCTAAGTCTCACAAATATAAATATATATATATATATATATTATATATATATATATATATATATACAATATAGTATATATATATAAATATATATATATATATATATATATATATATATATATATATCAAATGTATATGTGCGCTTATACAGAGAATACATGGCCAAGAAGGGATCTTTCACCTTTCTTACTATTTCCTATTTGATTGAACATTTTCAGTTGTGACGAATTTGGAATATCCATACCAAAACAGACTGGAATTTTATTTCTATTAACGTCAACAAGTACGAATACTTCAATCGGGAATTCGGGAATATCGCAAATGAGCCAGAATTCTTTGAGAGATTATTAGTCTTACGTAATTTCATTGCTTACAATAGTGTAAGCTTAACATTATAAAATATATAATTAATTACTTCGGGAAAGCTTCAGAATCGACTAAAACCATAGGATATATATTCCCTTTTAGTTGATCATAAGAGTTGAGTTGAATCGAGTATAAGGAGAAGGTGGAAAAGTAAGGATGAAGAAAGATAATATCAAAGGAGGTACAGTAAATGGAATTAAAGTTGCTGCAGCTAGGAGCCGAAGGCACGCTGCAAAAAAAAAGCCTTCAGTAATACCTGCAGTGCACCTCATGAGGTCCACTGACGGCACTAACCCCCTACGGGGTTGATGTTGATGATAAAAGAAGGCAAATTTATGTTCGTCT
>NC_087206.1:69272698-69321065 GCF_015104395.2 Macrobrachium nipponense | reverse complement strand
AATCTTACTATAATGGGCGTAATGTCTGTCCGTCCGTCTGTCATTCAATCACGGCCAAATAGCTGGTGCGATGGGAGGTAGGATGAAACCTCATTATAAACCATCTTAAGGGTCCCCGCTATAACCCTGCCAATTTTCATGCCCATCGGACCAGCCGTTTGGCAGTGATTGAATGACAGACGGACGGCCAGACATAACACCCATTAGGTATAGTTTATTATCCTTGTCGTTAAGGACATCCAAACGTGCTATTATTAGCGGTAATGACAACAGCAATAGCGGGCCTATTAAACGATTATTATAATCACACGTACGAAAATCAGTAAATGTCGTATGAAATTGAAGACATAAACTGATCACTCCTTTATCGGCTTTCACTCTAACAGCCAATAGGTTAAAATTTCAGTAACAATAATAGCCTGAAAGGCTTAAACAGACATAAGGAGCTCATCCCTGAACCATGTAATTAATATGATTAATTGAGTAACGAGTCAGAGCTCTCAGGTGCTCTAAGCGACCTGTCTGTTCCATGTTCTGCGATTTAGTTGGTGAATTACTCTACCTTATAAAGCCTTTCTGATGCCTTTGATTAATTGTCTCACAATAACAGCGGATGCCTAATACCAGAGGAGCTGCGACAGAACATAAATGACAAAGATAACGAACAAAAATAGGAAGGGGGTTGGGGGTGTGTTGCGAGGAGGAGGCTGGAAAATGTGCAAAAAGGAAAGAACTCTGTGGAACATTGATAGATTTCCCAATGATGGTAAATGTTCACTAAAAATTGACTAATGATAAAACCTTTCTTTCCATTAATATCTCCTGGAGTAATACCTCAGGCTTGATATTGTGATTAAACACTTTCATATAAATATATATATATATATATATATATATATATATATATATATATATATATGTATATATATAAAATTAGGATCTTGATATGAAAATTCTCAAAAACACTGCAGAGAATTAAAAGACTCTCATCGGGCTAAGTCTTAAAAATAAATATTAACTTACTTTTATGTCCATATTTATTAAGATAGTGAACAAGTGAACAATATAATATTTACATTTATGGTCAATGAAGATTATCCTTAAAGTGAAAACCCTGTTAGTGGGTAGTGCCGTCAGTGGACCTCATGCGATGCAATGTAGGCATTACTTCAGGTTCTTTGCAGCGTGCCTTCGGCCCCTAGCTGCAACCACCTTCGTTCCTTTTGCTGTACCACCTTTCATATTCTCTTTCTTCTATCTTACTTTCCTCCCTCTCCTAACACTTTATTCATAGTGCAATTGCTTTGAGGTTTTCCTCCTGTCACACCTTTCAAACCTTTTACTGTCATTTTTCCGTTTCAGCGCTGAATGACCTCATAGGTCCAGGGGCTTGGCCTTTGGCCTAAGTTCTATATTTAACTTAACTCAACTGAAAGTGAAAATCATCATCATACAAAAGATTGGTAAAAAAAAAAAAAAAAGGCGGTTGGGGAAGATATTGAAATTTACCATTCCAAAAACAGGCTCTAAATGCTATCAGGTTTCCATGCTCTCAAATTACGGAAAATAATTGTGACAGTTCCAGTGTTTTAACTATATACTGTTCCATAAACGTAAGAGGGAAAATCTTCAGATTTTGAGCTGAGAAAGTATTTGCAGTGTTGAACGTTCCGGAATATCTATTGGAATCTACTTGCAATATTTCCCTTCCGGGATTTCCACACAAACTTTTCGGGCGTTGTACTGTTGTCTAAAATGAAGGCAAGCAGCTTCTCCGATATCCTTTTGAGACAGGGTTTGAAATTTATTTTTCTATCCGGAAAGAAACCATCTCGGCTCAGTCGAGGCTGGATTTCCTTTTATTTTTTGCTGGCTTGATGATGGTTGCCAGTCAGTGTTACTTAAACATCCGCCTATGGTCTTATTTCGCTCGGGTTTTCTGTTTTTAAGTATGTTACCAAAGGAGGTTTAATTTTACGAGTTCATGAGTGAACCCTTTTACAAGAACCTTCCTGCCGTTTTCCATTACAAGGAAAACGGCTGTCATTACAAGAAAGGACATGGTTTTCCTTAAAAAGTGTTAAAACGGTACAGTCCAATAAAGAGAATTAAAAGGAGTTACGAGGGTTAAGATGTCTCAAAGACTTGTTAATCCATCCTAAGAGGAAACGTCATGTGCTCACCTATCCCTAGAAGCAGGTTTTACTGTTCATTCACAGTGTCCTAATCATTTTGTCTAGCTTGCTTTTAAACTCTTCCACACTGTTGTTGTTTACAACTTCTGGCAGCTGTTTATTCCATATGTCACATATCTTGTATGTGAAGAAGTTCCCACAATAGGATGTGTTGTATCTCTTCAGTTCCTGTTTCCATCCATTATTTCTTGTCTTGTTTTCTTTTAATAGAGAGAGAGAGAGAGAGAGAGAGAGAGAGAGAGAGAGAGAGAGAGAGAGAGCATATAAATCTGACGGGGTTTGTTGAGGACAGAGTAATCAATTACCTGGGGACCAGAGAGAGAGGGAATGTTAGATTAGTTACCTGAGGATTAGGGCTTATGTTGGATGGATGTCAATTTGAAGGAATATAGTACAGAGAGTAAATCTCTATGAAGCCAATTCTCTCCTATCTTTTGTCAGGGGATTAGTTTTCTGATATTATTTCCTTGGGATTACATTCTCTCAGAATTTCGCCCCGTAATGGAGGTAAAAAGAAATAACATATGGAATACAACAGACGGTATAACAAAATATTTTATATATACACGTTGGCTAATAAGTATCACACATAGGAACCGTTCTTGAACTTGATATGTAAGAAAACTACCACATCGATAGTAGCAATATACACCATTTTATATATAGTATATATATATATATATATATATATATATATATATATATATATACATATATATATATATTATATAGATAATATATATATATATGATATATATATATATATACCCTGTGCTCTGTAGAAACCCGAACCGCTCGAAATTTTGCACGCTTCCCCCATGCGAATACATATTGAAAATGCTTTTCTTTCCAGTGATTATTCTGTCTCAAGGTTTGTGGTTAAGTTTAGTGAGGGTGTGTCTAGGTTTAGTGGTGGGTGTGTTTGTTTAGGAGGGATGCGTTTAGGTTTAGTGAGGGTGTGTTTAGGTTTCGTAGGGGCTGCGTTAAATTTCCGGGAATTATCATGTCCAGAAGAATTATTGCAAAAATATTTTGTTGTTGTTTATTTTTTTTATTTATTTTTTTACCGCATTTACCGGCCTGTGATCGGCATTGAGCGAAAAATGGTCTCAGAATCTCTGTATGACCTTTTAGGTGGAAGTGAGAAATATTACTTTAATTTCCTACTAAAATACACATTATCTTATACCCAGTTTGAAGGGTAAAGACATACCAATTGGCAACACTGATAAACAATAAAAGAGCGCGAAGAACGCCGTAGGTACCGTTCACAGCAAAACTGTTGATATCTGAGTCAGGAATCTAGTTACTTTTTCAACAACAAATATTTTCAAATTAATAATCATGAATATGTAAAAGATTTATGTAATTCATGACCTTTTACTGCCGTTTAACTATTTATTTAAATAATTATCTAGTACACGCTTCTTCTTTTACCAAAAAATCGTAGTTTCCTTGGATAAGTCGTGGGTGGAACTCATTGTTTACGATTTTTGTGAAGAAAGTGCCCCAGCGACAATGAGTGCCAAATTGTGGCACAATGTCTGTATAACTTGCCAATTCCGTGGTAATACATAGTGATAAATTTACTTACTTTAGTATCCTATTAAAACTACCCATTTTCTACGATAAGAGCTTGTTCGTTCTCTGAGGAAAGTATTAAATCAGAGTAAATAATCTCTATGTATCTCGATATTTTGAACTTAACATAGTCATATCATAAATTTAAAATGATAAATAGCTTATATTATAATATTTTTATTCAATAAATATTTTTACTGCGTGTCTTCGCAAATAAAAAATCATGTAAGTGTAGGTAACAGCTTCCAACCGAGCGTAGTGTTTGTTTACCAATCCGCCATGTCGAGACTAGAGTTGCGAGTGAGTTTCTGTTCCCAAGCGATATGGTAGTGTTTTGTTACCCATTCCCTTTTCGGATTTTCTTACCATGTAGTGCATTCACGCAATGCCATAAGCAAGAGTAGTACTACCCTTATGAGAGAGAAATCAACGATTGTGTGTCATGTGTAGGTCACGAAGACTGAAGAGAGTTAGCTACCCCAAACAAACAAGGAAAGCTCTGCCTGGGGTAGCAACAATGCCAGGACTACCAGATTTACGTAGGTAAGGTAGGTTTAGATTAACCACTTATTTTTCTATGTATACTTCGTGATTACTATTTTTCATGATAATGATTAGCTATGGTAAAACACCACATGGCCTGCAGCAGGCCAACGACTATCAATGCATGCCACCCTCCGAAAAAGTACATTAGGGTAGAATATCACGACAGGCCAACCCTCATCACGGTAGACGGGTCTTATTCACTCGATATTTAATTGGTGAAACATGAATACAATTGCAACTCTAAGCATACCATTTAAAAGACTGAAGTTTCGTCAACATATTGTGATATATGAAAGCCCCATACGAACTAAAATAAGCATGTGAGCTCTTCGTAAAATATGTTTTCAAGGCAGTTTTGAAATCCAATATGGCGGCTACGTTTTGCATGGACGGTTCTCATCAGTGACGGCCACCATCTTTCCCCAGCCTTCCCAGCACTCATTTGAACAATGTTAGCGTATGTATGTAACGTTTATTGATCTTACTCAAGATTGCAGTTGTAATCAGCACAATAAAACAACATTTTGTTGCCTATATTAGTGAAAGTATGAAACTTGTTATTCCCGGGGTTATGGTTGGAACTGAATTCATTCTTACCTTGTAATCGGCGGTTTTTTATCCTTACTGCCATCACAACTGAAACTCCACAGTGCTTATTTGATTGTTATTATACACATTTTGGTCTCAGTTCACTCCACATTGCACTTTAAACCCGTTGCTGTTCCTGGTTTCTACTAAGCGCGCGCGCCATAAACACAATTACGAACAGCAGACGACGACAGACGACGAAACTGCAAAGTTTTATTCCCTAAACTGTTTACTTTACTCGTTATTTAGTTTAAATTTACTTTGTTATTTAAAAATTTTGATTTAATTCATGTATATTATCCCTTTTTTGCAACCAAATTACCCCGAAAAATTACAGATATTTCTAAAGTAGATAAAATCAAATGTTTCTAACGTTTCGTACATCTGGCTGCCGAAAACCATAGAGGAACGAATACGGAAAAGTGCAGAGGAACGACTACGTTTTTTTTTTTTTTTTGCTTTTTTGTTTTTGCTAGCACTTTTCATTGATTTCAGTCTTTATTAGTATTTTGAATTTCTTTAATAATCGTATGCCAGAAATAAATGTAAACCTTTAATGTTTTGCATGCTTTAATGTTTGCATGCTAAGAATGGCAAATCATCATTGCCACATTAGTGGAGGCTTCACACATACGCCGTTCCATTATTATAACTGTTTCCATGAATTCTAGTTGTCATAGTAATGCAATAATGATAAAATTGCTTTTAATATTTATGTATATATACTTCCAATACATAGCCTAATTTCACCAATTTCAACGTTTTGTGTGTAGTCTTATACCAGTTTGGAGGTCAACACATACCGAATGGCAACAGAGAGAGAGAGAGAGAGAGAGAGAGAGAGAGAGAGAGAGAGAGAGAGAGAGAGAGAGAGGAAGGCGGAGGAACGAAGAAGAAAAGGGATGGCAGTGGAGGGGGGGGGGAGGGTAGGTGGAGCTTTATACACGTGTTCGTATCCATTTCTGCATAATGGAGTTTTTGTCTCTTGGTACAAGGACAAGTGTCGTTATTCTTTACGATTAGTGATTCACGATACCCTTATAAATTACGGCACTGGGTGTAATGCACTATAGCAAAATCTTGTTCTGTTACGAGTGTTCGTTACAGAAATAGGTATTGCCCAAAAAACGTGCTTGCACTGTCCTCTGAAACCCATAGTAGACATGCTGCTTAGTTGTCAATCAAGTTTTTATAACCAAGTATTTTTACAAGCTAGCTATTGAATAATTTGTATTTTTCTCAGTCAAAACAAAATATGCCCCACCCTCAATGCTACTTTCCTCTTTTAACGACTTTCTGGTCATTGCAAATTCGCCCATAATTTCTTATGGTGCGAAAACAGAGCAGAGGCCCATGGACCGAAAACGATTGCGTCACACTACGGCGATAATCCAGCAGTAAACATCTTCATATATCCAAAAAGTAAATAATAATGATATATATGCGCATTACGATTATAACAATTACATGTATAGCTGATAACAATCTGCATGAATAACTGGTAAACTGTTCTGCAATGACAGTTGAGTATAGCAATTATTTACAATAGGTACGAAAGTCAAGATGTCGTGACGTAATAATACAGAACTTAAAAGAACCTTCTAATTCAGAAAAATAATTACTTAAATTTGAGTCAGAGTCGAGTTACTTTTTCAATAACGAATATTTTCAAATTAATCATCATAAATATAAAATATTGATGTTTTACTACTTATTTAAAATTAGCTAAGAGCACGCTTCTCGTCATCTTCTACCAAAACAGCTGTTTACTCCTGGCTTGTTGTTGGTGAGAAATCGTGTTTCGATTGTTGTGATAAAAGTGCTCCAGCGTCTGTGGGTACAAGTGGTGTGCGGATTTATCACAGGAAATGGAAAGTTTGTTGACACAAAGCGACTCCGTAAACATCGAGATGGCGTCAATCTTCGAAAACATTTTTAGTTGTAAGTAAAAAATTTCTAAAGCGTTTTGGTGAGATTTCCACTGCCGTGGGCGCCATTTTCAGTACCCTCTGTTTAAATCTTAAAATTTGGCCTTAATTTCTAACTTTGGAGAAAATACTTACTTCGAAAGGAGAGTAGAGGTCTTTAGCTCCGTTTCTCACCAACAAGAAGTCGCGACTGATGCCCATCTCGGGTGTCAGGGGGCGTTATAATGTACTTTTTCGGAGGGTGGCAAACATTGATTGTAGGTGGCCTGGTTGGCCTGCCGTGGTAATCTACCCTATAACGCTTCCTGACACCGGAGAGGGGCATGAGTCGCGACTTCTTGTTGGTGAGAAACGGAGCTAAAGACCTCTACTCTTCTTTCGAAATAAGTATTTTCTCCAAAGTTAGAAATTAAGGCCAAATTTTAAGATTTAAACAGAGGGTAGTGAAAAGGGTGGCTATGGCAGTGGGAATCTCACCAAAACGCTTTCGAAATTTTTACTTACCCTTCATTATTTTAGAAGATTGACGCCATCTCGATGTTTACGGAGTCGCTTGTGTCAACAAACTTCCTATTTCCTGTGATAAATCCGCACAATACTTGTACCCACAGACGCTGGGGCACTTTCATCACAACAATCGGAACACAGTCCCTTACCAGGACGTTTTTAAATAAACAACTGTTTTGGTATAAGATGACGACGAAGCGTGCACGAGATAATTTTTTAAATAAATAGTAAAACATCAATATTTTACATATTTATGATGATTAATTTGAAAATATTCGTTATTGAAAAAAGTAACTCGATTCTGACTCAAATTTAAGTAGTATATAATTATTTTTCGGAATTAGAACGTTCTTTTAAGTCCTGTATTATGATGTCACAACATCTTGACTTTCGTACCTATTGTAAATAATTGCTATACTCAACTTTCTTGCAGAACAGTTTACCAGTTTTTCATGCAGATTGTTATCAGCTATTCATGTAATTGTTATAATCGTAATGCGCATATATATCTTTATTATTCACTTTTTGGTTATATGAAGATGTTTTACTGCTGGATTACCGCCGTAGTGTGACGCAATCACTTTCGGTCCCTGGACCTCTGTCTGTTTTCGCACCATTGAGGGGCATATGTTTTGATTGAGAAAAATACAAATTTATACAATAGCCAGCTTGTAACAAATACTTGATTACAAAAAACTTGATTGACAACTAAGGGTTTCAGAGACAGTGCAAGCACGTTTTTTGGCAATATTTCTGTAACGAACACTCGTATCAGAACGAGATTTTGCTAGAGTGCATTACACCCAGTGCCGTAATTTATAAGGGTATCGTGAATCACTAATCGTAAAGAATAACGACACTTGTCCTTGTACCAAGAGACAAAAACTCCATTATCCAGAAATGGAGGACGCCTGATCGGTGGGGATTCTCCATAACCTCCGAGCGAGCGAGACAGAGCCGATCAGACGCACCCTCCACTCTTTGAGGATGCTTTTCCTATGGCTGTCGACATTCCTTCTCCTCTGGGCCTGGGAGCTTGGAAGAGGTCTAGGCCTGGAAGTGAGACAGAGCCGATCAGACGCACCCTCCACTGCACTGGGAACACTATATTCACTTCTTACCTTTTAAGAGCTCGCCTTTTGAGCTCCCTCCATTTATTCTTCAAAATTTGCAAAAGAATAAAAAAGAATTTGTAGTTTCTGTGAGGTAAGGTGATGAGGATGCAACAACTACTAGTACTGTTAATACTCTAACTGCTCGTTAGCACGAGACTTATTAAAGCTTCTAAAGGAAGCGTTTCTAGTCATATGCTTTTCTGACTTCCTTAAGTAGGAAGTTAGAGTTGTTTACTTTTCCGCAAGTCAAGTTTTTAACACTTCTTACACGTATTAGTGAATAAATATTAATATTTCCCTTACTTGCAAAAGTTGTGAGGGTCTACCTAAGCATTTGGTAGTCTCACCCAAATTCTAATTACTTCTTCAAAGCAAAATCCAACAAATAGTTAACAAAAGCGTATGCCAAACCAAAGATCTAATACGTCACCAAAAAATACAGCCCAGAAGATCGATGGTGATGAAAAACGAAAATCAAGTCAGGAGGTACCAACAATGATGTTGACAGTACCGCAACAGAAAATCTGATTAGAAAACGGGAATGGTTCCTATTCCTGCCACCCAGCGGCAGGGCGGTAGATCACCTGACCTACCTGTAGCATGTGCCGCGAAATTCGAATTTCTGTCGGGGACGACAGAGTCTATAGCTAAGTATATATCTGACAGGGAAGTTGAATGTACAAAACTTAAATTTTAATGTCAGTTAACGTTTCAGCGCTGAATGTCCCAGTGCTTGGCATTATGCTAATCTACAAATTTATCTATCCAAAGCAATGGAGCAAACACCACTGAACATGATAATTACTACGTTTAATTACTTGTTCCCTTCATTCACGAAGACAAGTTCTATTATTAGTCCGAAATCCTCACCACCATCAGCGTCTGATCCCACCGATAAAGAGTCGACTTTCTTACTCGGGGAGTAAGCCTACAAAATACTTTGTTGTTGTTGTTGTTGTTGTGCGCAGGAAAGGTCTATGGAAATGATTAAAAAAGGTCTAAAAAATGTGTTTCCCTTTGAGTTAAAGGTGCAGGAATTTTAGGACAGGATATTTATGATGTATTTAATTATCTCTTATCTAAAATAGAGCGTATGTATTTTAGTTTTCGTTGGAGAAAAACTTTTTTTTTACCGTAGATTTTAGGACGTGCCCCGGGTAAGCTGGAGGTCGGATCACGCCTTGTTTTATTTCCTCTTTTCTGCTGCAGCCTCTCTTTGTGTATCTGTCCTCTGCAGTGTTCTCAGTTTCCTTTGTCTTGTACAACGTCAGCATTTTCTGAGGTGAATTCAGGTGATCTCATCTTCATAGGGAATGTCTTTGTTGTTTGATCTGGGAAATTCAATTTTTGCTTCCTTGCACTGCATGTCCTCTCTCTCTCTCTCTCTCTCTCTCTCTCTCTCTGTTATGGTTTCACGGTGGACGAATGGATTTCGCGCTCGGCTACACAATCCGGTGGTCCGAAGTTCGATTCTCGGCTCGGCCAAAGCGGAACCAGAGGAATTTATTTCTGGTGATAGAAATTCGTGGTTCGGATCCCACAATAAGCTGTAGGCCCCATTGCTAAGTAACCAATTGGTTCCTAGTTACGTAAAAATATCTAATCCTTCGGGTCAGCCCTAGGAGAGCTGTTAATCAGCTCATTGGTCTGGTAAAACTAAGATATACTTAACTTCCTCTCTCTGTTGCATCTCTGTGTGCTTTCAAAAGTCTTTTAGTTTTCTATCCCGAGAGGATTGAAAAAAATTGCGTTGTTACTTATTTTGATAGCAAGAGTAATTATTATTATTATTGTGCTCTATCACAGTCCTCCAATTCGACTGGGTGGTATTTATAGTGTGGGGTTCCGGGTTGCATCCTGCCTCCTTAGGAGTCCATCACTTTTCTTACTATGTGCGCCGTTTCTAGGATCACACACTTCTGCATGAGTCCTGGAGCTACTTCAGCCTTTAGTTTTTCTACATTCCTTTTCAGGGATCTTGGGATAATGCCTAGTGCTCCTATGATTATGGGTACGATTTCCACTGGCATATCCCATATCCTTCTTATTTCCATTTTCAGATCTTGATACTTATCCATTTTTTCCCTCTCTCTTCAACTCTGGTGTCCCATGGTATTGCGACATCAATGAGTGATACTTTCTTCTTGACTTTGTCAATCAACGTCATGTCTGGTCTATTTGCCCGTATCACCCTATCCGTTCTGATACCATAGTCCCAGAGGATCTTTGCCTGACCGTTTTCTATCACTCCCTCAGGTTGGTGCTTGTACCACTTATTACTGCAAGGTAGCTGATGTTTCTTGCACAGGCTCCAGTGGAGGGGTTTTGCCACTGAATCATGCCTCTTTTTGTACTGGTTCTGTGGAAGTGCTGGGCATTCGCTTGCTATGTGGTTTATGGTTTCATTTTTCGTATTGCACTCCCTACATATGGGAGAGATGTTATTTCCGTCTATCGTTCTTTGAACATATCTGGTTCTTAGGGCCTGATCTTGTGCCGCTTTTAATCATTTCCTTTCAGTGTTTCCTTCTTTAGCTCTCCCCTCTGTAGCCATTGCCATGTGTCATCGCTAGCTAGTTCTTTAGTCTGTCTCATGTATTGTCCGTGCATTGGTTTGTTGTGCCAGTCCTCTGTTCTGTCTGTCATTCTCCTGTCTCTGTATATTTCTGGGTTTTCGTCTACTTTTATTAGTTCTTCTTCCCATGCACTCTTTAGCCACTCGTCTTCACTTGTTTTCAGATATTGCCCCAGTGCTCTATTCTCGATATTGACGCAGTCCTCTATACTTAGTAGTCCTCTATACTTAGTAGTCCTCTCCCTCCTTCCTTTCGTGTTATGTATAGACTGTCCGTATTTGCTCTTGGGTGTAGTGCTTTGTGTATTGTCATATGTTTCCTGGTTTTCTGATCTATGCTGCGGAGTTCTGCCTTCGTCCATTCCACTATTCCTGCGCTGTATCTGATTACTGGCACTGCCCACGCCCATGTTTATTTATGGCTTTTATCATATTTCTGGTGTTGAGTTTTGACTTGAGTATCGCCTTGAGTCTCTGTATATATTCTTTCCTGATCGTGTCCTTCATCTCTTGGTGTTTTATATCCCCTCCTTCCATTATTACCTGGTATTTGTATCCTGTCTCATCTATTTGTTTGATGTTGCTCCTATCTAGTAGCTTTATCCCTTCAGTTCTCGTTACTTTGCCTTTTTGAATGTTGACTTAAGGCGCATTTTTCTATTGCAAACTCCATCCTGATGTCCCCAGATACAATCCTTACAGTCTGGATTAGGGTATCTATTTCCTTGATGCTCTTACCATACAGCTTGATGTCGTCCATGAACGTCAGATGGTTGATTCTGTTGCCTCTTTTCTTGAGTTGGTACTCCGATGAGTAGCGGGGACAGTGAGTCGCCCTGGAAGATCCTTCTCCTGATATTAACCTCTGCTAGTCTTATTCCAGAGCTTGTAAGTATTGTATTCCAGTTGCGCATTGTATTTTTGAGGAAGCTGATGGTGTTTTCCTCTGCCCCATATATTTTCAGGCATTCTATTAGCCATGTGTGTGGTATCATGTCGAAGGCTTTCTCATAGTTTATCCATGCCATGCTTAGGTTGGTTTTCCTTCTCCTACTGTTCTTCATTACCATTTTGTCTATCAGGAGCTGGTCTTTTGTGCCCCTACACTTCCTTCTGCAGCCTTTCTGTTGATGGGGGATGGTGTTTGTCTCTTCTAGGTAATTGTATAGCCTTTCTACAATTAGCCTTTCACTGATGATACCTGTTAGTAACTTCCACATTATTGGTAGGCAGGTGATAGGCCTGTAGTTACTGGCTATGTTTCCCTTACTCTTGTCTTTTTGTACTAAGGATGTTCTTCCTGTGGTCATCCATTTGGGTGCATGGTGATTTGAGATACAATGCTGGAGTTGTTCTGCTATTCGTGGGTGTAGGGCCTTGATTTTTTTGAGCCAGTATCCAATGACTTCATCGGGACCTGGGGCTTTCCAGTTTGGCATTTTCTTTAGTTGGTGTCTGACTGTGTCTGTCGTGATCTCTGTGAATCATTGTTTTATTCTCCCTGTTTCTTCTTCCTTGACTTCCTGGAGCCATGTTGCATGTTTGTTGTGTGATACCAGATTGCTCCATAGTCTCTTACTTGGTTCAGCTTCAGGAATTTCTTGGTGGTTGTCTTCCCCTCTTAGTTGTCTGTATAGTCTTTTCTGGTTGGTTCTGAATAGTTTGTTCTGTTGGTATCCGTTATTCCTGTTCATGTACCGTTGGATCTTATGTGCTTTGGCCTTAAGCGTCTGTTTTACATCTTCTATTGTGTTGTTTAGTCCCCTCTCTTGTACTTTGTATTTCTCGTTGAGTTCCTCCCTTGTTTTCTTGCTTCTTGGCCTTTTTCCTGCCATCTCTTTCAGTTTACTCAAGTCAGATCTCATCACCATGATTTGCTCTTCCAGGCGCCTTTTCCAAGGATGTTGCTTTTTTGGTTTCTATTGGGTTGGTTGTGCTGGTGGTGTTGGTGTTCGAATCCCCATCAGTTCTGCTACTAATCTTGCTCCTGCATATGCCAAGTTATTTGTTTCTGTGATAATTTCTTGGTGTTGTAGGCTTTTATGGAGGGGATCTTTGTTCACTCTGTATCTGGCTCCATCCAATGTCTAATCTTTTCTACCCATTCCGTCCTCTCTGTTACTTCGTCGGTGTTTCTTCGTGTGTCGTTGTTTGATACCTCATCATCCCTGTCGTCTTCTGTGGCATCGTTTCTCAGTTCGTCTTCGTGTAATACGTTGTCATGTGACATCTCCCTTTCCAGTTCTTCTCTTTCTGTTGGGGAGAGCCAGTTCTTTTTCTTAATGTTCCTTATTATTATTATTATTATTATTATTATTATTATTATTATTATTATTATTATTATTATCATCATCATCATCATCATCGTGGTTGTTGCGGTTGCTGATGTTTTAGCGAAAGATGCACGAAATATTTTCCATATTCTCCTCTTCTCTCTCTCTCTCTCTTCGCTTCCTCTCTCTCTCTCTCTCCCCCCCCCCCCCCCCCCCCCCCCCCCTCCCCCCCCCCCCCCCCCCCCCCCCCCTTCGTGACTTCGTAGAGCCGCGATATCGCGTTCAGCTCATAAATTGATTCCGGAGCGAACGGAGAGAAACGGTAAACAATAATTATCACCAGTGTTCAGAATTCAGTTCATTTTATACCATCAAAGGGAGGACTCACTTCAATCCCTAAAACCACAATCGTAACTAGCGCCTCAATGGCGTGGTCGTTATGGTCATGGCCTGCCACCTCGGTGGCCGCGAGTTCGATTCTCGGGCATTCCCGTTGAGGCGTCAGGTTCATGCAACGTAAAAACACCATACGGACAAGGAATGGCAGAGAGAGAGAATGGGAAAATTATCACAGTAAAACAAACTCTAGTTACTCAAAAATCCTCGACGGTCTTCGAAAGGAAACGTAGTCTGTTAATCCTTTCTGTCGTCTAAACAAACGGCGAAAGGAACAGAAAGAGAGAGAGAGAGAGTTCCTTCAGCTGCAAAACCTGCCTTTCCTCTTCCCCTCTTTCCTGTCCTATCTTTTACACTGCGGATGCATGGCGCTCGTAGACGTCTTTTAAAGCTGTCTGCCGCTCAGGAAATTCAGGTTTGAAGGCGCCTTCTTTTTAAAAGTTGTTTCCTGCCTTAACCCCCTTTTCGCCTTTTTCCTTACTTTTGTTTGTTTCCAGTGCTTAAACGAAAGGCATCTCAAGTCATGAATTAACGCCTTTAACTAGCGGCGAATTAGAGAGACAAGGGCATAAAGATCCTCGCCGACAACTTCTTTGCAACATCTAGCAAACACACACACACACACACGCGCCTCAGTGGCGTGATCGGTATGGCCTTGGCCTGCCATCTCGGTGGCCGCGAATTAGATTCTCGGGCATTTCATTGAGGGGTCAGAGATTTGTATTTCTGGTGACAGAAGTTCACTCTCGACGTGGTTCGGAAGTCACGTAAAGCCGTTGGTCCCGTTGCTGAATAACCACTAGTTCCATGCAACGTAAAAACACCATAAAAAAAAAAAACAAACAAACAAACAAACAGTAGCAGCCTATCTTCAGTGGGTCCCTTAAATATTTGTGCCCATCAGAGAGCATCATGTAGAACTCTTCACTTCTTTGTTGCCTTGACTTTAGACAGAGCAAATAGAATTTTGATAAACTAAAGTACCAATGATTTCCCGATACTGTTCATCAAAGTGAAAAGGACGCCATTAATATGAGTATTGTTCACTAAAACCTCTTCGGTAAAAAAAAAAAATCATTATCCCTACACGTGGAGACGAGGCATAATCGAAGCAGGAGGCAAGCACTGCTTAGGCTCTGTAGAATCGAAAGGATTTTCACTGAATATTAAAATGCGTTTCCATTAATACCTTCAAGACGGATTAAACCAAGTACAAAATCCGTTTGGAAAAGGCATTAATCCAGCATTTTAGTCTTTCTCAACATACGGAAAGCAGAATGCTAAAAATAATAAACCGTTAAAAATAGTGGAAGTAAATGTAAAACCATTGACATCCGCCTAAAGGTTCGACTCGCCAGCACACAAAGGGGGCCAATGAAACGCGCTATAGTAGATTCACATCAGCCGTACATCTGATGTCTAGCCCCGTCCCTTACGACGCTCCTGATCGGCTGTTCATAAGCCAATCACAGGGATGGAAACTCTCCGTCTCTCAAGAGAGTTCACACGGGCAGGATGTATGTACCATCTCTCCTGAGAGATACTTTTGAGGGCTGGAAACTCTCTCGAGAGTTCACATAGGCAGGATGTATGTTCCACCTCTCCTGAGGGATAAGTCTATCAAAAGTATCCCTCATGAGAGGTGGAACATACATCCTATATGAACTCTCTCGAGAGACTGAGAGTTTCCAGCCCGATGATTGGCTTATCAACAGCCAATCAGGAGCGTCGTAAAGGACTGGCCTAGACATCAGATGCACGGGTGATGTGAATCTACTATAATCCAATTGCCAGAACTCGCGTCGAGACCTGAAGGAATCATAGCGACGAAAGAAAGTCGTAAATTGCCAACAATGGAAACGTCTTTTTCTGCCCCATTTCTTCTGGGAGGCTGACGACTCTCTTGCCAATGGGCGTCCTTGTTATTTCAGGGCGGTTAAACAACCTGCAGGAGGGATGGAAATTTCGGCAGGTCTCGTACGTGGTCCTAGTTATCATTTTGCAAAGCAGAATTTTGAGCGAAGTGCCCAGTGCTACTGTAACTGTCTCAGCGCTCTCTTTCGTTTCATTTTCCATCATCTTTACTTATTTCCATCCAGTTTACTCAATTTTCTTCTATAAATTTATTTTTTGTCTTGTTCCCTACTTGGCGGTCAACCCGCTCTGCCAACAAGGAATCAGAGGAATTTATTTCTTGGTGTGGTTCGGATCCCACAGTAAGATGTAGTTCCCGTTACTAAGTATCCTATTGGTTCCTAGCCACGTACACATTTCTAATCCTTCGGGCCAGCCCTAGGAGAGCTGTAATCAGCTCAGTGGTCTGGTTAAACTAAGATACACTTTTACTTGGCGGACATAATCCCTTCTCCGTGAACAACTACAGCATTTTTTCTTGTATTCGGATCTGTGGCTCAGAAAAAGATATATTGATTTCCATTCTACTTTTCTTAATATAATAATAATAAAAAAAAAGACAAGATGGTAATGCATAAATATTCATAAATATCAATCATTCTCAAACTCTAACATCAAGCAGAAATTTGTCCCATGAAAAGGATCGTTGTTGTGTCGCACGTATATATATATATATATATATATATATATATATATAGTATATATATATATATGTATGTATGATAGATAGGTCTATAAATATATATATATATATTATATATATATATATATATATATACTATATATATCTATATATATATATATCTTATATATATCTATATATATATATATATAAATATTATATACTATGTATATATTATAATGTATGTATATATATATATATATATATATATTATATATATATATATTAATACTATAATATATCTATATATATTATAATATATAATTATATATATCTATCTATACTATATGATATAATATATAAATATATATATATATATATATATACATGCATATATATATATATATATATATAATATATATATATATATATATATAATATACATATATATATATAATATATATATATATATATAGTATTATGTAATTTCATTTTTAAATGCCTTGCATGCTATCATCCATCCAAAATCAATTTGCAAAGTTCCTTAGAGACACAAACAACGTAATATGCGTCCAATGACCTCGACGTGCGTGACATGACCCTTTCAGTTACTTAAGGTCATAAGGATTAACCTTGCTATAAATAGGCTTTTCATCGAAACTGCCAGTAGCACAAAATAATTGTGATCTGTTACGATCTGAGTGAAACGTTCAGTTTTCAAAAACTATTTTATTCCAACATCTAAGTTATACACTTGTTGAATAAAACGCTCTTTCTATCCTCGGGGAATATTGGAGAATCTTGTCATCCGTTTGAATGCTGCGTTTTCTTTCGTTTTTACCTTTTGGAACAAATTCTCTCTCTCTCTCCCTCTCTCTCTCTCTCTCTCTCTCTCACACACACACCTTTAGGAAACAAACACACACACACACACATACACAGAATGGAGATTTAATCTTGGGGCTAATAACAAAGCAATAAAACTAGAAAAACTAGTTGCTTATCTCTCTCTCTCTCTCTCTCTCTCTCTCTCTCTCTCTCTCTCTCTCCTCTCTCTCTCTCTCTGTTAATACCTCGCTCTTTCTGGTGATTCATTCTGCCATAGGCAGTCTGTCAGTGTGTAAGTACATTGTTCATATATTGCTTATCAATGGATACAAGTTTCAAGAATTATTTTATAAATAAATCAAGGAATTATTTTATAAATAAATCCAGGAATTATTTTATAAATCGTTGGTCTTTAAATTGTACTGACATCATTTAATCATTTACAGATAGAGATAAATCGATGCCAATAGTCATTATTCATGGATTTAACTAATATTTTGTTGTTACTCTTTATTTACATTACAACAATGACTGTAAGTATCGAAGTTTTATTAGTAAGATAGTCTTGTAAAATCCCAAAGGTTACTTTTTTCTCAAAATTGTCTAAGAATATAAATTCTATAACGGGGTTCATTGAAAGATAAATTCTATAACTGGATTTATTGAAAGATAAATTCTATAACGGTGTTTATTGACAGATAAATTCTATAACGGGGTTTATTGAAAGATAAATTCCATAACGGGGTTTATTGAAAGATAAATTCTATAATGGGGTTTATTGAAAGATAAATTCTATAACGGTGTTTATTGACAGATAAATTCTATAACGGGGTTTATTGAAAGATAAATTCTATAATGGGGCTTATTGAAAGATAAATTCTATAACGGTGTTTATTGACAGATAAATTCTATAACGGGGTTTATTGAAAGATAAATTCTATAATGGGGTTTATTGAAAGGCACTTTAGGACTATTTAAAAATTTTCTGTATATTTTAGTAGGGAAAGTATTTTTTATTCACTGTTCTCATATAAATAAAAACTTATAAGGTGATAATATCATACGGGAAATTACGGAATTATCGTCATTGCTGTTTAATTTCCTGAAGGTAAATGAAAATCATTGTTTTTCTCTCTTATCCTTTAGCTTGGGAAATTATTCCTTCGAAATCACTAGTTTTGAATTTTAAGTCTTAACGCATCAATGTTTACATATTAGAATAAGGAAGTTCATTGGAATAAAGATCTTTTCTACCTAGCGTTGATCTGAGCTACATTATTTTATTTTATTTTGTTTTTGTACGAGCGTGTTCCAATGGTTTACAAACTCAGTTTTCGGTAAGGAAAAAGTCTTATATTAATAATTTATATGTATATATATATATATATATATTATATATATATATATATATATATATATAGTATATATATATATATATCTAATATATGTGTGTGTGTGTGTGTGAATTTGTATCACATCACCGTATTTCGTATGAAACACATACATCGAGCTACAAAATTGTCCTTTGATATCCAGTTTCACTCAACCTCGGAATTAGTATATTAATAACGAGGTAGAGGGTGAATTGGACAATAAAGGACATTTGTAGCTCGATATATATATGTAATATATATATATATATATATATATATATATATATATATATATATAAAAATACATACATACATACATATATAAATATGCGAAACTACTATAGTCCGTTAGTACAAGAAAAATATTTTGTTTAGTCCCGTAATAAGGCTAGAAACAAAAATTAAAAGGCTTTTAGGCTTCTTTGACGAAAACCGAAGTTAAAAAAAAAAAAACTGAAAGGTAGAGAGTATATTGCGAGAATAAAGAAAATCTCACACTGGGGATAACAAGTAACGAAAAATAGCGTCTGAAAATGCAAATAGGAGCAGTTTTAGTACCGTGCTTCAATAGGTCTAGGTTTCCTCGTCCAACAAATCACGCATGCGCGATGAATGGCTGTTAGAATGGTTGCCTCGATATCGTGGTCGGTATGGTTTTGGCCTGCCAGCTCGGTGGCCGCGAGTTCAATTCTCGGACATTCCATTGAGGGATCAGATATGTGTATTTTATGGTTCCATACAACGTAAAAACACCATACAAACAAACAAACAAACTTTGCAAAAGGACTCGAATCTTCCCATCCTTAGTCGTGAGGAATTCAAATGTCTTGAGGGGGGCCTGGTATGTATTTCACTACTCTGCCAGAGGGATGCTATACTTTTTAGGAGAGACTGTACGCCACGATGGGTCATACTCGTTCCGGTCTTAAGAGCACATTTTTAGAGAGAAGCGACACCTCTTACTAATAAACGATGATTTAGCTATGAAGAGAGGTATACTATGAAAGCCCGAAGGAAATATTCTAAATGCTATATCGTCTAATGCTGCTTCACACAGCTTTATGGGCAGCTACGACTCAAGGGTGGTTACCGTAACATGGACTATAGTAGATTCACATCTGCCGTGCATTTGAAGTCTGGGCCAGTCCCTTACGACGCTCCTGATTAGCTGTTGTTAAGCCAATCATGGAGCTGGAAACTCTTAAGTCTCTCTCGAGAGTTCATATAGACAGGACGTATGTTCCACCTCCCCTGAGGGATAATTTTGAAAGACGTATCCCTCAGGAGAAGTGGAGTATGCATCCTGCCTATATGAACTCTCGAGAGAGACTGAGAGTTTCCAGCCCTGTGACTGGCTTATCAACAGCCAATCATGAGCGTCGTAAGGGACTGGCCTACGTATCATGTGCACAGAATGTGAATCTACTATTAGAATCGCTGTAGGCTTGTAGACCCATTTATTACCTTCCCGTTCAGTGATCTTTCTTGGTAAATATATCATTTTGTTAATTTAAGTATGTGTTAAAGCGTTATCATTATTTACATAATGGCTTACAGCTATCTGTCTGGTCTATGTTTGAATTCGTTTAAATTATTCTGCACCAGCAATATATAGAGAGAATAAATCAACCTGATTAGGAAGTCTACGTTAGACATTTTTTTAAATTTACAATTCAGGCAAAAGAATATACAGAATTGTCGAGAAGAAATAACTCATCTGAAAAGAGTGAGAGGGCCATTACAAAGGTGATACTTGAGTCATTATTCATTTCTATTGACTTTCTCAGTGGAATTTATGGCGAGGAGTCCGTCGTGGAAATTATTCAACGTGCCATTGTTCTGCGTTCTCTCGGGGTCTTTTACCCCCTTCCTACTTTCACACAATCCATCCTTCTTACTCTTTCTCCCTTCGTATTTTTTCCTACTTTCACACAATTCTTCTTTCTTCCTACTATTTCTCCCTTCTTTTTTTTTTTTTTTTTTTTGCTTCTCCCTTCACCTGTTCTCTCCTCTCTTCTTCATTCAATTCCACTTTCTCTCCTCTGTCCAAGTTCACCTTTTGTGCCTTGGGCGTCGAGTGTCTTTATTCTTTTGTAATTCGCTAGTTTTGTTTAATAGGGCATCTTTTTTTATGCAAGAAATTGCCATGAAAAAAGATAAACAGGTCACGTGCACTTTAATCAACCATATAGACATTTCGCAAGTCTCGCGTCTTGATTCTTTTGTGAATCGCTAGTTTATTTTATTTAATTTTTTGAAATGGCATATGTTTTATAAATCGCTAAGTTTTCTTTAATAGGCCTCTTTGTATACAAGAAATTGCCATGGAAAAAAAAACAGGTTACACTTTAATCAACCATATAGACATTTCTTAAATGTTCTTTTGCCGAGTCCCCAAAGTCGCACTGAAAACATTTAAAAACCATTCCAAATACCGGGATACTCATTCTTCTGTATATGCTGATGTTGTGATAATAATAATAATAAATAATAATAATAATAATAATAATAATAATAATAATAAAAAACATACACACAGAACAGGGAGAAAATTTACTCATTAATCAAACCCATCATTGTCTCACTTAAAGTATGTCTTTAAATAAAAATTTTATCTAGTTTTACTAAAAAAGGCCTCTGATTAGATACCATCATGCTTTCGAAAATACCACCATTCGCTTCAAGAGGCCAAACCAGAAGCTTTAAAACACTTGGGTCGGTGCGTTGTTGTTGATCTCGTCGATTTCCTCTTCCTCGTCTTCGTCCTCGTCCTCGTCCTCCTCCTCACAGCTTTCGTCGTCGGCGTTCTTTTGGTTGACGAAGGCATCGAGGAACTTGTAGGGTTTTTCGTCGCCTCTCATGTCACAAACGGTGTTGGTGAGGGCCATGATGTAATGCTTCGCCAGCGTCAGCGTTGGTTCTACTATGTCAAAGTATGTTAACGTAGGATTTGTAAAGATAGAGTTGCGATTGCTTCATTATGGATCCACGCACACGCATTTAAAATGATTCTGCCTTAATCAATATTGTGAATTCTGGTGGTAGAAGTTAACTGTCGACGTGGTTCGGGAGTCACGTAAAGCCGTCGGTCCCGTTGCTGAATAACCACTGGTTCCATGCAACGTCAAAACATCATAAAAAGAAACAAACAATATTGTGAACCTTCGAATATCTAAGTTCCTCCTTGCGTAGCGATCTGTTGGCCGCTTGTTCCCCGGAATCCACTGCAAGGAGAATTAAGCTTATTCCGGGAAAGTTCTGTTGCTCTCCTCAAGATTCCCGGTGGTTACCCATCCAATATCGTCTCCGACTACGGCTCTGTCAAGACCGAATGACGCCTTGAGTTAGAGGGTGATAATATTGCTTATAATCCGTTCACTAGCCATAAGTCGAAGGTATTGATGACTATGATTATGCATCCCAGTGATCATTCTACTAGTTATTAGCAGTGATTCTTAAAACGGGGGGCGCTGCCCCCTCTCCTTCGCAAGAAGCTTCCAAAGGGGGTGGCGTGTTGGGTTGGCAGATGGTGCGTATAATTTTTTAAATTTGTGATGTTAATTTCAAAATTGCCAAAAACGCCATCACTGCTTCCCACATGTTTTCCAATTATTATCTGAAAATATGCCGAAAATTCAAAGTATAAGTCAGTTTTCAGAATACTAATAAAAATATATTTTATATGCTCTTATAAGAAATGACGTATGATAGTATAAAAAATAGACAACTTAGTGTTTATAGTTTATAGTTGGCCAGATTTTTAGGCTTTAGGGGGGCTTGGGATCTATGCATATCGCAGGGTATGTGGTGTGTGTCAAGGCAACAAAAAAAAATATATATATATTTAAAGGTGAGTTTACACTAGGCTTCACCCCATGCTGCTTGCGTAAGACTCATCACCAGCTCCTCCCAAATTCTTGTTAGCCCTGCTTACTGGACTGCTCATTAGGGTGACAGTTGTGTGGTGTGACTCTAAGGAGAATTAGGGAGGAGTTGGTTATAAGTCTTACACTGGCAGCGTGGGGTGAAGCCTAGTGTAAACTCACCTTAAGAACCACTGGACTTTAGTTACTCTGGCTTTCAAGTTTCTCGGAAATTAAATGTCAAAATGAATTCTCCTCTCACTATCAGTTCATTTATCGTAGCTCTTAAACTCTGCTTATTATTCTGAACGTGATTTCCAGTCATCCTTTTTGTTCATATTTCTCTTATGGCGACGTATTTTACGGCCACATCTTACTTCTGTTTTAACGTATTGTCGATTATTTGAATAACAGTTGTTTTGTGTCCATTTTTCCTTATACGTTACATGTATATTCACTGCATTTTGCAAGGTCGGTCTTGATATATCTAAGATGAAGTTTCTGTAATAAACAAGTTTGGATCGTTTTATTCATTTAGAAATATATTCACTGCATTTTACAAAATTGTTCTCGATATATTTACGATGAAATTTAAACGATAAATAGATTTGGATCTGGAAGAGCTGTTTCTCGTTGAGTTAAAGATACAGGAATTTTAGGATAGGATATTTATGATTTATTTATTAGAATGAAAATGTAAAAAATAAATAATGTTCATCTTAAACAATACAGAAAAATTATTTCTAATAAAATATAGCGTATTTACTTTAATTTACGTAGGTGAAACAAGACTCTATTTGACCATTGATTTTAGCATGTTTTAATTTACATTAGGGTAGGAATATAATGCTTGCAACTTATGCGTGAAGAGGAAAATCTAGCACGCGTCTCGAGTAAGCTGGATGTCTCATCACGCCTTGTTTTATTATCATTCACGAACACGAGTCTTTCTGTACAGACTGGAATATGAAATTAACCATACTTGTTTAATATTCAAGGAATACAGTAAAGCATGAACTTAATCCTTTATGCGCACGATTGCCACTGGAGATGTTTACTAGTAATTATTTGTGATGGGTTGAACTTGTACTTTTCGTTCTCAGAGCAATATTTTGTTTTTCTTTACTGTCCGCTAAAATTGAGTAAATATGTAGTACATAAAAGATTAGGAAAAAGTCTGCTATTCTATAACTTCAAGTACTTTGAAACTGCATTTTTTTAATCAACATACCATTCACCTTTTCGTTGACATTTACCTTGCTATCATGTACATTAAATTAGAAACAGTGAAAGTTCAGAATAATTCGTTAATAACCATCACTTCTTAAATACCTAGACAATGTGTCTGGAAACGTTGTTAACAAGGCTAATGAAGTTCTCTTTTTTTTCTCTCTCAGTGATATGACCAAAGACCCGTACTGTAAAAATTCGAAATCACACGAGATTCCCAACGTAATCTGAGAACCTTTTTTCAGGTACTATGTATTGTATTCAGTGTATTGTATTCAGAGGGAGTAAACGACACAAAAAATAGCAAATGAACAGGCTCGCAATGGGCAGATACGAAAAGTAGTGCTGTGAATTCATCGTCTGTGATGCTAATGTCTATCGACACAAGAGGAGGAATCATCTTTTATCTCTTAACGACGTCTTTTCACTTCTCAAAAACGAAGGCGTTTTTTCAAGATGACGTTACCTGTTGCCTATTTTGCAAATTCAGCCGGAAGCCGCCCACTAAGATGCTAATGATTGCAAACGAAAGGCAATTTTCCGTTCAGCTGATTTCCAAACGAGTTCTGGGTATTTTATAGCGAGCACTTTCAGTGAATCCAAATAAAAAAAGACGAAGTGATATTAGGTATGAAGACAAAATCAATTCCCGTTTGAGAGATTGTTTGCTAAGTCTCATTTTTTTCATATTTTGGCTTTAGTGATATTGTTCGCTACAAAATACCTGGAACTCGTCGGGAAATCAGCAGATCTGAAAATTGCTATGAATGCCTTTCGTTTTATTAGCATCTCATTAGGCGGCTTCCGGCTAAATTTGAAAATGGAAAGAAAAGAAAGAAAGAAAGGTGACAGGTGGCGTTTCTATGGATGTCGTTATCTTGAAAAAAAAAAAAATAGTAATCGCTTATGGGATGGCGTCTCTCCTTTCAAAAGTGAAAAGGCGTCGTTAGAGATCAAAAGTCGATGTAGTTACACACACACACACACACACACACACATATATATATTGGAATTCTGTAAATTGCTCGAAAGCAATTGCTCGAAAAATTGTTACTCGAACTCTCAATTGCTCGAAAGTCAGGTTGCTCGAAAGCCGAACTATCAACTGCGCGAAAGCCAATAAACATTAACTAAGTATCATTATCTAAACCATTAAACTATTTTCTTAACCGTTATCTGAACTTTTGTTTATTTCATTAGTTTTCCTTGTTTTATTCCCATAACTTTCGTTAGAAACTCCGAACCATAAAGATGGATTTAAGTTTTGTACAAAACGAAAAAGGAAAGAAGAAATTGTGTTTAGATGGCTACTTATATATAAAGGATAAATCAGTGAGCAATAAAATATATTGGAAATGTGAAATGTCCAAAAAAAGGAAATGCTCTGCTCGTGTCATTACTGTAGATGATAACATTATGAAACAAAGTGGAAATCATAGTCATGCAGGAGATGCTTGTGGAATTGAAGCTGCTATAGTAATGGAGAAGGTGAAAAAACATGCGGCGAATAGTAGAGATACACCCCAATATATTGTATCATGTTCCTCAGCAGATGTAAGTTGTACTGCAGCTGTAAAGCTCCCTACAGTAGAAAATATGAAAAGAACCATCGAAATACACGTGCAAGACAAAAGGTTGGACAAGCTTTGCCTAACAGTTCTCTCGATCTGGATATTCCTGAAGAGTTTACAACTACAAACTAAGGGGAATCATTTCTTATCTATGACTCAGGTCCAACGAATGCTCGGATATTGATTTTTGCAACAAAAAAGAATCAATCGGAGCACTGGTATGCTGACGGAACCTTTAAAACTGTTCCCTCGATTTTTGGTCAACTCTAGACAATACATGGTGTGAAATCGCGTATAATTATGCCTCTTGTATACGCATTGTTACCTAACAAAACTGAAGAAACCTATAAGAAGTTCCTTGTGGCTTTAAAAGAAAAAATTCCTACATTCCAGCCTTTGAGTATAATGATCGATTTTGAGCTCGCGATGGTTAAGGCAATTGAGCAAGAATTTCCAAGATCTAAAATTCGTGGGTGTTTTTTTCGTTTTTGTCAGAGCCTTTATAGAAAAAGACAAGGAAGTGGACTAGAGACCATGTACGACACTAATGCTGAATTTGCTCTTAAAGCACGTCTATTATCTGCGTTGGCGTTTATACCAGTACACAGTGTTGTGGCCACATTTGAATTTTTTACAGAAAACGACATTTTTCCAGCTGAACTTCAAGGAGTGATCGATTACTTTAAAGATACCTGGATTGGACGACCATACAGACGTAACCGTAGACGTGCCCCTATTTTCAAACACGAAATGTGGAACTGTTTTGACTACGTCAAGGAGGGACTGCCAAAAACAAATAATGCTATTGAGGGATGGCACAACAGTTTCCAACATCAAGTAAGTGCTTGTCATCCGTCGATTTGGAAGTTTATAGATGCCTTAAACCGAGAACAAAGTTTACAGGAGATGCGAATCGAGCAATTTGTCGGAGGTGTGAATGAATTTGGAAGCAAAAAAAATACCGTGATTGCACACAAAGATTACAGAATATTGTATCTTTTTCTAGTGACACGGAAAATGTTGAAGAATATTCAAGAAGTGTTGCTCACAATATTTCATATTAATAAAGTATCGAATAAAGTTTCGCATCCTCGTTTTTAATTGTAAAGCCAAATGAATTTATGAATTATAACTTTTTTTTCCTTTGCTTTTAATTGTAAAGACAAATAAATTTATGAATTTTTCAATTAGTTTCCATCAACCTGTCTTTCGAGCAATTGATAGTTCGAGTAATAATTTTTCGAGCAATTGCTTTCGAGCATTTTGTTTTCGAGCAATTGATTTCGAGCAATTTACCTGGATTCACACACACACACACACATATATATATTATATATATATATATATATATATATATATATATATATATATATATATATATATATATATATTATATATATATATATATATATATATATATATATATATATATATATATATATATATATATATATATATATATATATATATATATATATATATATATATATATATATATATATATATATATATATATATGTATGTATGTATGTATATATAAAGACTAAGTCGCCGATAGGATAGCTCTTTCCTTTTTAATGTTTTTTTTTTCTTTTTAATTGAACATTTCCATTGTGAAGAGTTTGGTAGTGTACACATCAAAACAGACTGGAATTTCCTGTTAATGTTAACAGTCAGGAATAATTCAATCGGGAATATCGCCAATGAGCCAGAATTCTTTTGAGGGATTATTGGAGTTACTTGGGTTTCATGCATACACTGATGTAAACTGACTTTGTAAAATGAATCAGTAAATACTTGAGAAGCATTTCACAATTCATTGAAACAAAAGAGGTGTAGGTTTTTTTTTTTGTCGTTGATTTAAAGAAAGAAATTTCCTTTTCCTCTCAATATTCCTGACGGAGAGCACAATAATCTTCAGGTTTTTAGGAAGAAAATCAATTTTACCTTATGAGACTTTGGAAAGCCTGGATCATCGCATCGCATAGAGAGTAAAATAAAAGTTTGAGATTCAGTCGAAGTTTTCTGATTTTGCAATCAGTTATTGTATCCTGGCAGGAATTGGTATAGTAAATAGATTTACATAAACCGTGCATTTGATGTCTACGCCAATAGTCCATTACGACGCTCCTGGTTGTCTGTTGATAAGCCAGTCACAGGGCTGGAAACTCAGAATCTCTCGAGAGTTCGCATAAGCAGGATGTATGTTTCACCTCTCCTGTGGGATGCTTTTGAAAGACGTATCCCTCAGGAGAGGTGTAACATACATCATGCTTATGTGAACTCTCTCGGGAGACTGAAAAGTTCCAGCCCTGTGACTGGCTTATCGACAGCCAATCAGGAGCGGCGTAAAGGACTAATGGTCTAGACATCAAATGCACGGTGGATGTGAATCTACTATAGCTCGTAAGATGCCGGAATTCCAAACGGAAAGAAGCAACTGGAATTAAGACGAAGAAACCTCTTGCTGAAATGAGAATGTTGCTTATTGTTGAATAATGAAGGGGAAGGAATCAAACGCATATGCATACTTGTGATTCATTCTTTAAACCTGTGATGTTAATATTGGTTCACCAGCATGAATACTGGCATTGTTGTTTCCTGAGTCTGACCTGCATCATTCATAGTACTACAACATCCCGTAGGGGGTTGGGGCTAGTGCTGTCAGTGCACCTCGCGCGGTGCGCTGTAGGCATTGAGTAAGGTCCTTTTACAACGTCCCTTCGGTCCCCTAGCTGCAACCCTTATCGTCCCATTTCCTGTATACCTGCTTTCCTATTCTCTTTCTGCCGTCTTACTTTCCACCCTCTCTAACAATTGTTTCATAGTGCAATTGCAAGGTTTCCTTCCTGTCACGATTTGCAAGCCTTTCGTCTCTTATCTTTACGTATACTCCATGTGAATTTTGTGGTGCTTTCGTGAGATACCAGATTTTTTTTTTTTTTTTTTTTTTTTTTTTTTTTTTTTTTTTTTTTTTATTTTTTTTTTTTTTTTTTTTTTTTTTTTTTTTTTTTTTTTTTTTTTTTGCCGAACAAATCCCAACAGCTTTTCCAATTTCCATAGAACGTCACCAAATCCTTCAGATAGCATCAGTCGGTATAACAACTCGACGGTTAGGGCGCTCTGGCTGAGCCCAATATCTTCTTGTGCGTGGGATTAGTACAGAGTTCCAGGGAGAGAGAGAGAGAGAGAGAGAAAAATATATATACATTATATATATTATATATATATATATATATATATATATATATATATATATATATATATATATATATAACTGCAATCATGTGCGATTATATGATGCATCTTTTGTTATATAATTGATTTTGGGTAATTTCGAAAGGAGAAAGGAAATGAAAGTTAGCATCTGGTGAAGTGTATCTTAGTTTTACCAGACCACTGAGCTGGTTAACGGCTCTCTTAGGGCTTGCCCGAAGGATCAGATATTTTTACGTGGCTAAGAACCAACTGGTCACATAGCAACGGGACCTACAGCTTGTTGTGGTGTCCGAACCACATTATATCGAGAAATGAAATTCTATCACCAGAAATAAATTCCTCTGATTCCACGTTGGCCGAGCCGAGAATCGAACTTCGGACCACCGGATTGGCAGTTGAGCGCGAAAACTACTAGTCCAACGAGGAACTTAGCATTTGGTAGAAGAGAAAGAAAAATATTAGAATTCCATAACCCCTGAGAGTGCGTTGGCCACCCTAAAAAAATAATTTGTTTTAGAGAGGATTTTAGTACCCTTCAAAAGAGGTTAGGATATTCTAAGCCTTCCACGAACGCGAGCCATTAGGGATAAACTCTTTTAGCAATTCTAGAGGGAAGGCGACGAACGAATGAATTACGATTCACGAATGAAAACGACGCGGGTAGGCGAGATGGTTTTATGGAGTCCATTGCGTTGTTTGCAACTGCTCTACAAGAATGATTTTGCTTATTAACTCTGTGAATCCCTTCGTTTATCTTTCAATTCTATGGTATCATTAACCCGAGTCCGTATCAGCGTCAAAGAGGCAGTTTCTAAACAACAGGGAATATATATATATATATCTCGGATGCAATCTTGAAGTTGTACGAAGAGTAGCAACTACTTTTGTTCTTGTCCTTCTCTCTGCCACACTAATCATTTTCCGTGACAACCCATACTTCATCGTTCCGTCTAAAACTGAAGTTCGCGTCTTCATTTTACTTCCCTAATATGAGGAATGCCTTGAACATTCCTTCGTCTTTTATCCCACTGTTGACCGAAGGCCGACCCACCCGACAGCTCCATGAATTCACAATATGACATTACCATAGATTAATTAGTCAGCGTCGTCAGGTTATTTTGAGAGGAGCTTCCTGGGGATTAATCAAACCATATGATGCCAGAGACCTCCTACGAAAACAGGAACGGGGTGATATGATATCATCGCGGTACCCAAATCCCATATTTTAGCACCTCATTGGCGTGATCAGTATGGTCTTGGCCTGCCACCTGGGTGGGCGCGAGTTCGATTCTCGTGCATTCCATTGAGGGGTCAGAGAGGTGTATTTCTGGTGATAGAAAGAAGTTCACTCTCGACGTGGTTCGGAAGTCATGTTTGTAAAAACACCTTACAAACAAACAAACACGTGTCTATTTTGCCAATGTATATCTTTTTTTCCGGACAGGTCAGGTAAACGGATTTAGAAACGGTCAAATAATCCTAAATAGATGATGTTATTTTTCTCACTGAATTATGTTCCAGCAGCGTATTTAGACAAAGATTTCCAGGTTAATTTTTAATGAAGAGATATGTATCACGTTAAGGATGAATATTTTGTTGCTGTACCTAAAAGTTACGCATTCCAGTATACAAAACTATGTATTGTATATCATGCTTTATTGCACAGAAAACTGACTCAGAGTCATGAGCCTTATAACTTCTGATTCTTCATGGAACTATCGTTCTTACCTCCTCTCTCTATTGTATTAGAATCAAGTCCATGTTGATGAAGATACAGCAGAAAATTGCATTCACTCCTAATATTGCCTATAATTGCTTTCTAATTATATTATATACATATACATATATTATATATATATATATATATATATATATAGTATTATATATATATATATATATACTATTATATATATATATATATATATGTGTGTGTGTGTGTGTGTGTGTGTATGTATGTATGTATATATATATATATATATATATATATATATATATATAGATATATATATATATATATATATATATATATATATATATATATAATATATATATATATATATATATGTGTGTATGTATATATATATATATATATATATATATATATATATATATATATTAATTATATATATATATATTGCCACTACCAAAGTACTCAAAATATCTCCTACTGTTATAATTATAATACGCTCTATATACTACACAAAATCTTACTACACACGCAGTCTCTCTCTCTCTCTCTCTCTCTCTCTCTGCTCTCTCCTCTCTCTCTCTCTCTCTCTCTCTCTATATATATATATATATATATTTTTACACCTGTCGACTTACCCGGCAGATATATACTTAGCTATAGACTCCGTCGTCCCGACAGAATTCAAAACTCGCGGCACACGCTACCGGTAGGTCAGGTGATCTACAATTCCCGCCGCTGGGTGGCGGAATCCCAACCATTCCCGTTTTCTGAGCCAGATGTTTTTCTCTGTCGCTGAGGCCGGCAACAACTGTTGTTTGGTCTCTCCTGATTGGAATTCTGCTCTTTTGCCGAGAATTGGTTGGACTCATTTGGTGAAGTACTCTTGTTTATTCTCGGGATTGGCATACGCTTATTTTGGACTGGATTAGGACTTGGATTGGGTTTCTTCTTATATTAAGAAAAGAGAGAAGGATAGAGCTAGGAAAGCGTCAGCTAGAAGCTCGAGTAGATCTTGTTCTTTTGAGCCTGAATCAGAGATTAACAAACTAGATGATGTTTCTCCCATAACCTCAGCCCTTCTCCCTGTGTTGAATCTAAGGATTCATTTTCAGAAATGGAAAAAATGAGATCCTCGATCAGGGAGCTTCAGGAGCAGCTTAAAGCCATGGTAACACAAGGTAAGAGTGCCAGTGAATACAGTGACCCCAGTGCAGTGGAGGGGGCGTCTGATCGGCTCCGCATTGCTCCTAGGCCTAGACCGCTTCCAAACTCCCCAGGACCAGGGGAGGAGGAATGTCAAAAGCCGCAGGAGGATGTGGAGCATCCCCAACGATCAGGCGTCCCTTCGGCAGACCCTGAAGTATCGACCCAGGCTGCCTTGGATAGCCGTAGAAAAGGCATCCTGGAAGAGTGTTTTTCTGCGTCGGACTCCTCCTCGTCCAGGCGTGGATGGAGCTCTGCTTCGAAGTCTCGTCCTCTGAAGAGATCGTGGGTAGCGCCGAAAGGAGACGCTTTTGATTCAAGCCCAGAGCGATTTCCAGAGGATTTTCCTTCGACTAGTAAGAGGGCGAGAAGACCGTCTCCAGCGCCTCAAGATCCGACAAAGCTTTTCCTGCTTATCTACAGGAGCAAATATCCTCCTTGGTAGGCGCTCTACATAAGGATTCGTCTCGAAGAAAGACTCCTCCCTTCCAGTGAAGAGATCAAAATTATCTTCTCCTGGTAGGAGAGAAGTTTCCTCACTCTAGCAGGCGCTCGTCTCCGAGAGACTCTCTCGTTCTCCCTTTAAACGATCCTCTCCTATCTATAGGAAGAAAGTTCCCAGCGGTAGCCGCTCGCAGAGCAAGCGGTCAGCTACGTCTCTTAGGAGAAGTAGGAGTCGGACTCCTCTTCTGAGGATCAGATAGGCGTCAAGAGCCTAAGAACGCAGGACGCTTGTGAGAAACACAGAACCTAGTAGGCGCCAAGAATATTACAGGCGTATGGAGCCTAACAGACGCCAGGAGTCCTTGTGAGAAGGCGTCAAGAGCCTACAAGGAGTCACCGACAAGCGCCAGGATCAAGCAGGCGAGGAATCAAGAGGTTCAGGAGTCGAGCAGGAGCGTCAGGAGTCGGGTAGGCGCAGGAGTCTATCAGACGCCAGGAGTCGAGCAGGCGTCAGGAGTCGAGTAGGCGCCAGGCGCCTTGTACGAGCTTAGGTCAGAAGTAAGACCCCTTCGCACTTTATGAGTTCTTCGAGAGTAGGAGCCCTTCACCTGGTAGGAAACAGGTGCCTGAGAGAAGATCTCGTGCGTTTAAGAGCTCTATTGCGCCTTGTAGTAGCAAGGATTTGTCACACGGACGACGTTCTTCTTCGTTTGACAGAAGTCCCTCGACAACTAAGAACCGCTCTTCTCCGAAAGGATCCCCGGCAGCCGGAGAATTAGAAGAAGTCTCGGATGAAGAATTACCTGTGGATGTGGTAGTCTCTGATTATAAGAGATTGTCCTTGTTGTTGTTGCAGGAGTTCGGAGATAAGCTGCAACCAGCGGATCCGCCCTCACCAGGATCTTTGCTATCGAGCACGAAGTCTCCAAAGGCATCCTCATTTGTAAAAATGCGTCCAGCCCTTAGTATGAAAAAAGCGTTCAAAGGATTTGGAGAATGGCTTAAGATAAAAGAGAGGCGGGCAAGACTGTTTTTTCATGCCCCCCTTCAAAGTTGACGGATAAACCTGGAAGATGGTACGATACCCAGGAACCTATGGGCTTAGGACTGCCATCATCGCAGACGCAGATTACGCTTCCTTAGTAGATTCCTCAAGGAGGCGCGCTCTACTATCAGCAAAAGCTACTTGGGGGATGTGTGAACTGGACCATCTACTAAAGGGACTCTTTAGGACGCTCGAAGTATTTAATTTTATGGACTGGGCTTTGGGAGCCCTTGCGAAGAGAGCCCAAGATCCCGAATTTGTCACGATGAAGAATTAATCGAGTGTGTTATCGTGTCTGGACAGAGCGGTGATGGACGGTTCGGTGGAAGTGGCTGCTCTTTTTGGATCGGGAGTTTTGAAAAGAGAGCAGTGTATGGGTCTTTCCTGTCCAAGTCAGTATCTCCTCTACAGAGGTCGGCCTTGCTATATTCGCCGCTTTCGAACCACCATTTTCCCACAGGACACGGTGATGGGATGTCGCAAATCTTTAGCTGAAAAGCCACACAGGATTTACTGACACAGTCAGCAAAGAGGTTCAAGCCGGCGGTTCCCTTTCAAAAGAAGGATAAAGCACCTCTTCAGCAGCCCTTTCGAGGAGCCTCTTCCTCATCAAGAACCCCTTTTAGAGGTAGAAGACCGGATACCAGAGGAAGGACCTTCCAGGAGACCTGCGGGGAAGGCAAAATGAAGTAGAAGTCCTCCAGATAGCAGTAGGCGCCAGACTGTCGAAATTTGCCAGAGTCTGGCGAGAGAGGGGCGGACAGCTGGACCCTCTCGATCCTCGAGAGAGGATACCTCATCCCCTTCAGGGAATATCCTCCATTAACAAGAACTCCAAAGGGAGTTAACAGCGAGATACAACGATCCTGTCAAGAGTCAGCTCTCCTGCAAGCAGTAGAAACTTATGTTGCAGAAAAGGGCAATAGAACCGGTTCAAGATCTCCATTCACCAGGTTTCTACAACCGTCTATTCCTGGTACCAAAAGCCTCGGGCGGGTGGAGGCCGGTTCTGGACGTAAGTGCGCTGAACGTCTTTGTGATCAAGAAGAAGTTCTCGATGGAGACCTCTTCCTCTGTACTTTCTGCTCTTCGTCCAGGGGACTGGATGGTATCCCTGGACCTTCAAGATGCATATTTCCATGTGCCAATTCATCCGGCATCAAGGAAATACCTAAGATTCATGTCACAGGGAAGAGTGTTTCAATTTTGAGCGCTTTGCTTCGGACTTTCGACGGCCCCGCAAGTCTTCACGGGTATCCTAAGGAATGTGGCTCATTGGCTACATTTAGAGGGGATCAGAATTTCGATGTATTTGGACGACTGGCTAATACGAGCAAAGTCGAGCAACAGTGTCTGGAGGACCTTTCGATAACATTAAAGATGACGCAGTCATTGGACTCCTAGTCAACCTCGAGAAGTCCCAGTTGGATCCCCAGCAGAACATAGTTTATCTGGGGATTCGGATGGATTCTCGGGGCTTTCTAGCGTCTCCGTCAACAGAGAGAATAGAACGCTGCCTTACAAAAGTGTCGGGATTTCTAGGGAAAGAACATTGTTCCGCGAGGGAATGGATGAGTTTGCTGGAACCATTTCCTCGTTGGAACAGTTCGTTTCCCTAGGGAGACTGCACCTAAGACCACTTCAGTATTATCTGAAGGAGAACTGGGATCAAAGTTCTCAGGAAATCGAAGAGTCATTCAGGATAACGGACAAGGTCAAACAAGATCTTCGGTGGTGGTTAGACCCGAAGAAACTCGGTCAAGGAATATCCTTGCATATAAAGAGCCCTCTCCGAGCGTTGTTTGCAGACGCATCGGACGTAGGGTGGGGAGCGACGTTGGATTCGCAAGAAGTGTCGGGAACCTGGGAAGGAGCGCAGGTGTCCTGGCACATAAACAAAAAAGGAACTGAAAGCCATTCACCTAGCTCTCTTGCACTTTCAAGAACAGATATTAGGATCGATCATTCAGGTCAATTCAGACAACACGACAGCCCTAGCATATATCAGGAAGCAAGGGGAACTCATTCATTCTCCCTTTACGAGACAGCGAGGGAGTTGTTTGCTTTGGGCGCAAGAGAAGCAGATCTCTCTTCTAACGAGATTTATTCAGGGAGAGAGAAATGTTCGAGCGGATCTGCTAAGCAGAAGAGACCAGTGCTCCCCACCGAATGGACTCTCCACCCTCAAGTGTGCGATCAGTTTATGGGGGTTATGGGGAAGGCCGAACGTGGACTTGTTCGCAACCAACTGGAACAAGAGGTTGGAGAATTATTGCTCCCCCATCGCGGATCCAAGAGCAATAGCGATAGACGGTCTCCTCATGGACTGGAAGGGAATAGACGGGTACGCTTTTCCCCCCTTCAAACTGGTAGGGGAAGTAATAAGAAAGTTTGCCTCCTCAGAGGGAACGAAATTAACTTTGATCGCCCCCTTTTGGCCAGCCCTAGATTGGGTGACAGAGTTGCTGGAGTGGATAGTGGATCTTCCAGATCGCTCCCACTAAGGAGCGATCTTCTCAAACAACCCCACTTCGACAGGTATCACAAAAACCTCCCCGCTCTAAGTCTGACTGCCTTCAGACTATCGAAGGACTCGTTAGAGCGTGGGGGTTTTTCTCGCGAAGCTTCAAAAGCAATCGCAAGAGCCAGGAGACCATCCACATTACGGGTGTACCAGTCGAAGTGGGAAGTGTTTTAGAAGATGGTGCAGGACGCATGAGCTATCCTCTTCCAGTAACCTCTATAACCGACATTGCAAATTTTCTTCTTTACCTGAGAAGAAAGTGTGGCCTAGCGGTATCTACGATCAAGGGGTATAGAAGTATGCTGGCCTCGGTGTTTAGGCATAGGGGTCCTGGAGGTGTCGGACAATAAGGATCTACATGACCTTATTAGGTCTTTCGAGACCTCAAAAGTCAGATTAATAAAAATCCCAGTTGGAACTTGGATATAGTGCTGATTACTTGATGTCTGAAAGATTCGTACCTTCCAATAATTGTTCTTTTAGGGATTTGACGAGAAAATCTCTATTCCTGTTCGCCTTAGCCACGGCAAAAAGGGTGAGTGAACTTCAAGCGTTAGAGGGCAGAGTGGGGTTTAAGAAGGAGGCTGCAATTTGCTCTTTTAAGCCTCTCTTCTTAGCCAAGAACGAAAACCCATCAAAACCGTGGCCTAGAAGCTTCGAAGTGAAGGCACTCTCTTCTCTTACGGGGGAAGAAAGGAAAAGACCCTTTGTCCAGTAAGAGCGCTAAAATTTTTTTTATCTACAAAGAAAGTCTCTTTTTGGGAGGTACGCAGGAAAGTCTTTGGTGTTCGGTCAAAGATCCTACAAGACCCAATATCGAAAAACGCCCTTACGTTTTTCATAAAAGACGTTATTAAGGAAGCGCATCTTAAATGTGGTGAAGAACAATTTAAACTCCTCAGGGTAAAAGCACACGAATGAGGGCCATAGCAACCTCAATGGCTTTTCATAAAACGTGGTCCCTTCAAAATCTAATTGATCCACGTATTGGAAGTGTAACTCAGTGTTCGCCTCTCACTATCTAAAGGATGTGAGAGTTACTTATGAGAAGTGCTTTTTCACTGGGAGCATATGTGTCCGCGGATTTAGTGCTGGGAGGAGGAGCTGAGGTTAATCCTAATTAGTTAGGTTATGTAATTTTAACATTATGGTGTTTGGTTTTTATGGTTGACTGAAAGAGGGTATAGGAAGAACCCTTTTCAGTTCTTAGATTTAACATGGTTAGAGAGGTCAGGTGGTCGGGATTAACTTTTGGTCTCCTCGTTGTGCATTATGTAAAGCCTAAAACTCTGTCATGTAAGAGGGCTAGCCCCCATTGATAAGATACAGGTCAGGCTCTGCCATGTAAGCGGTAAGCCCCATTGGTACGATCCATGCAGGTTCTGTCGCGTAAGCGGGCTAGCCCCCATTGACATGATCCAGAAGGGCTGTTTCGGTCATAGGTGGTTTACCTCACTGAAGCTCTTGAGGCAGGCAGACTAAATGACAGTAATCATGAAGTCTTCAGCCCAAACAGGTAAGAACCAAGGATTGATATCCTACAACAATTGTTGTTTCCCGTTTATTAGAATTTTGTTTATATATATATAGCTGTCTCTTGCCCTCCACCAAGGGTGTCAATCAGCTAAGTATATATCTGCCGGGTAAGTCGCATGTATAAAAATGATATTGTTAAGATACAATAAAGTTTTATACATACTTACCTGGCAGATATATACGATAAGGGCCCACCCAGCCTCCCCTCAGGAGACAGGTGTAAGAGAAAATCTGGCTCAGAAAACGGGAATGGTTTGGGATTCCGCCACCCAGCGGCGGAATGGTAGATCACCTGACCTACCGGTAGCGTGTGCCGCGAGTTTTGAATTCTGTCGGGACGACGGAGTCTATAGCTAAGTATATATCTGCCAGGTAAGTATGTATAAAACTTTATTGTATCTTAACAATATCATATTATATATATATATATATATATATATATATATATATATATATATAATATATATATAATAAGAAGAAGAAGAAGAAGAAGAAGAAGAAGAAGAAGAAGAAGAAGAAGAAGAAAGAAAGAAGAAGAAGAAGAAGAAGAAGAAGAATAATAATAATAATAATAATATCTTGGGAGTAGACCCTCTTGAAAAGGATTGCTGCATCAGCTCCATTAATTTTGTATAGAGTCTTCTCTATTTTCCTTATTAAGGATTTCTCAATGTTGCTGTAACTGGCAAGCAACGTGCCAAATCCAGTGTAGTCATATTGAATTATCTTTATTACTGTTATATACCTGTGTAAGGAAGACCCAGCCCCCCTCCAGACGAGAACACCAGCGCCCAGGACGGGACCAATATCGAAGAGGTTGGTAGAAATACCAGGAGTTACGTCACCACGGTCGCAGCCAATGAAAACCCGGCTCCAGGTGACGCAACACACCTGAGAAGATCAAACGCGCCTCGAGGAATTTCCGGACGCCTGGTCCGCCAGCCAATGAAAAGTCGAGCACCCTCCGGGTCCTGCAGGAGCATCCGTGAGCGCCCGCACGACCATGATATATAGCGAAGGACTCACCACTGTTTTCGTTCAAGTCTTTTAGTACCATTTTTTCTTCGGGAAAGGAAAAGACGGTTTTTCTTTTTTTCTTTTTTTTTTTTTAGCTCACGAAACCCCATCAATTTTTGGCATAAAATATATTTTTCCTGGCCGGCAGGAAAAAATACTTTGCAAAACAGCAGACAATCTGACAGAGAATATCATTACAAACCCTTTATTTATTCATGCAAATATAGATTAACTGGACCTTTGTTTTATCTAACGTTGTATCTAATCTACGGGAACAAAGTGAATACTGGATGAAAATGAAAGGAATATCCAGTGCAAATTTGAAGTTTGGTTATTTTTACTCCAATTTGAGTGGGTTTTTTTTTGGCATTGTTGATCGCGGGAGCAAATGATGAATCATTGTAATTCGGATGAAACATTGTAGGCCTTTGTGACGAATGGGACAATTAAAGAACTACTGATTAACTTATAAGAACCCGTAATTCGTCATTCTCGTGACAACACATCGATTGACAATCTTCTGAAAACGACTTCCCCCCCCCCCAAAAAAAAAAAAAAAAAAAAAAGGGGAAAAAACCTCCGTATTATCAGTTTCTGTTCCCTATACGTGAAAAATTCATCCCGTATGTTTCTGCGATAGATAATCATTATTCATTGCAAAATACTGACTGCACTCATGCAACGTAAATCTATTAACAACCTTCTCTCTTATCATCTTGAATATGTGACGAAGATAATGAAAAACATGTTGCTTTTGTCTTTCAACTTTGGCTGATGATAACCAGGACTATCAACTGTGCAGTTACGACTGTCTTGATAGTCGTGATTTCAATAACAACCAAATGAGGCAATGACAGGAATAAAGAGAGAGAAAGAGAGAGAATAGGACGAAGTAATGGAGAGAGAGAGAGAGAGAGAGAGAGAGAATAGGACGAAGTAATGGAGAGAGAGAGAGAGAGAGAGAGAGAGAGAGAGAGAGAGTGAGAGAGAGAAAAAGTAGGACGAAGTAATGGAGAGAGAGAGAGAGAAAATAGGACGAAGTAAGGGAGAGAGAGAGAGAGAGAATAGGACGAAGTAAAGGAGAGAGAGAGAGAGAGAGAGAAGTAATGGAGAGAGAGAGAGAGAGAGAATATGACGAAGTAATGAGAGAGAGAGAGAGTAGGACGAAGTAATAGGAGAATAGGACGAAGTAGAGAGAGAGAGGAGAGAGAGAGAAGTAATGGAGAGAGAGAGAGAGAGAGAGTAGGACGAAGTAATAGATAGAGAGAGAGAGAGAGAGAGAGAGAAGTAATGGAGAAAGAGAGAGAGAGAGAGAGAATAGGATATTCACAAGGTTCACCTTATTCATTTTCTTTGTCGGAATATGTTGGTTTATGTATATTTTCTTTATGAGTCTCTTGACCACTTGGATTTTATTTGGAACTTCTTCAATTATTTTCAAGATATTTTCAGTTGATTTGTTCCAGTTTGAAGGATTATATCCTTCTAATATATCTATGAATGCTTTTGTATCTTTTTGGTTAGGACTGTTGCTGATCTCATAGATGAGAAATGCCAGTTCCCTTCCTGCTACCTCATCGTATTGCGAATTTGCCAAGCAAGCTAAATCTCGCCATTTTTTCCCGCAGTTGGAACTTACTGCCATCTTGTTCTGATTTACAGTATTTCACTTGATAAACTAACTTAGAAGACGCTTTATCCGACTATTTTCACACTAATCTTATCACAGATAGTTCACGAACACTTCTAGATATTTCTCAAATTCTAGACGTATGTTAAACTTGTGATATCTGTTGATTAATCTGACTTCGCGCAGGAACGTCTCACCAAGCAAGATGGCTACTACGAGAGAGAATAGGACGAAGTAATGGAGAGAGAGAGAGAGAATAGGACGAAGTAATGGAGAGAGAGAGAGAGAATAGGACGAAGTAATGGAGAGAGAGACCTTACCTTACAGACCTTACAGTTCGTTCGGGTTGCCCCAGGTCCCTCAGTGTGAGGCACCTCTAATGTCTACCAGAGAGTTGCTAGTACATCTTCCGGTATATTTTGCATCTTCCAATCTTGGATGGTCTGGGATGCAGTTTAGATATTTGTCGAGCTTATTCTTAAACACATCTACGCTCACTCCTGATATATTCCTCAGATGAGCTGGCAACGCATTGAATAGACGCTGCATTATCGATGCTGGTGCGTAGTGATAATGTCCTGTGTGCTTTCTTTATTCTGGTATAGTTTTGGGCACTATTAATCTACCTCTGCTTGCTCTTTCTGATATTTTTAGTTCCATGATGTTTTCTGCTATTCCTTCTATCTGTTTCCATGCCTGAATTATCATGTAGCGTTCTCTTCTCCTTTCTAGACTATATAATTTTAAGGATTGTAGTCTTTCCCAGTAGTCAAGGTCTTTAACTTCTTCTATTCTAGCTGTAAAGGACCTTTGTACACTCTCTATTTGTGCAATATCCTTTTGATAGTGTGGGTACCATATCATATTGCAATATTCAAGTGGACTACGAACATATGTTTTATAAAGCATAATCAGTGTTCAGCTTTTCTTGTTTTGAAGTGCCGTAACAACATTCCCATTTTTGCTTTACATTTTTGCCAACAGAATTGCTATTTGATCATTGCATAGCATGTTCCTATTCATCATCACACCAAGGTCTTTAACTGCTTCCTTATTTGTGATTGTCTCATTATTAGGTCCCCTATATGCTATAGCTTTCTTTCTCTGTCTCCATAATTTATTGATTCAAATTTATCAGAGTTAAATACCATCCTATTTACCTCTGCCCAATCATATACTTGTTAAGGTCTCTTTGTAGAGCGTTCCTATCTTCATCACAAGTAATTTCTCTACTTATTCTTGTCGTCATCTGCGAAACTACTCACTAACCGAATCCTTAACATTACTGTCTATGTCTTCAATCATAATAACAAACAGTATTGCAGCTAACACCGTACCTTGTGGCACACCGGATATTACCTTGGCTTCATCCGATTCTCGTTGTTTGCAATAACTATCTGTTTTCTGTGTGTAAAAATTCTTTTAACCATCTTCCTACTTTATCCACGATATTGTGTTTTCTAATTTTCTTCGCTAATATATTATGGTCTACTTTGTCAAAAGCTTTTGCAAAGTCTAGATAAACCACATTTGTTTCTTTCCGCTTTTCATATTTTTGAATATGTTTCTCACGTGGACTAACAGTTGGGTTTGTGTACTTTTTCCGGGTACGAAACCATGTTGTCCTTTATTAAACAAAATATTTTTTATTAAATGTTTCATATATTTTTCTTCAGTACCCTTTCATACACTTTCATAATATGTGATGTTAGACTCACAGGCCTATAATTACTTGCCTCTTGTCTTGATCCACTTTTGAAAGTAGGGGTAATATATGCTAATTTGTGCTCATCATAAATTTTGCCCGTATCTACACTTTGTCTTAATAATATTGCAAGTGGCTTTGCGATAGAATGAACTACTTTCTTTAACAAAATAGCAGGCACTCCATCCGGCCCTGCAGCGGCTCCATTTTTAATTTCATTAATAGCCTGCACAATATCAGCTTCATTAATATCTATGTCAGCTAAATATTCACTATTTTCATCCACTTCTATATCATTATCTTCATTATCTATTCTAGGGGTGAATTCTTCTCTTATATCGTTCTGCCAATATGTTGCAATTTCCTTTTTTTTTCATTCGTTAATCTCCCTTCAATTCTTAGAGGGCCTATTTCTATTCTTCTTTTATTCATCTTCTTCGCATATGAGTATAATAGTTTGGGGTTTTGCTTGATATTTAATAGGGTTTTTTCTTCCAAGTCCCGTTTTTCATTTTCTTTTGATTGTATAATCTTTTGTTCTGCATTTTCTATCTTACTTTTTAGTTCTATAACTTTCCATGCATTTCTTTCTTTTACAAGACTTTTTTTCCACTTTCTGATTTTCTGGAACAAGATCCTTCTGTCTCTTGGTATGCATGACTGATGTTTACTTTTCTTCTTCGGTATATATTTATCCACTATTTTCTCTAATATTTTATATAATATCTCCGTATTTACCCTTATGTCATCACTTACCAAAATGTTATCCCAATCTTTGTTTAATTCTTCATTTATTTCTGACCATTTTATATTTTTACTATAGAAGTTGTATTTTCCATATCCTTCCCACTTTTTCATTTCTTGCTTATCTCTGTTTTCACTTGCTTTGGAATGGACTGTTAATTCTATGACATTATGGTCTGAAATACTCGCATTATAAACTATTATTTCTTTAACATAATTCATCTCGTTCACAAACACTAGGTCTAAAGTATTTTCCTTTCTTGTTGGCAGGTGATTTATTTGTTGAATGTTGTATTCTAGTAGCGTATCTAATAGCTTTTCGAATTGCCTCTTATCTTCTGCACTACTATTACTCTCTTTTTTATATGTATAAGTACATCCACAATTTCCTATTCGTTCTTTCCAGTCTACGAAAGGAAAGTTGAAATCTCCAGATAGGAGAATAGTCCAGTCCTTGTGATTTCTACATATAACATCCAATTTTTCTATTATTAAGTCAAACTCTTTAGTATTAGGAGGTCTATATATATGTTCATTAATTTTTCAGATTCAAAATTCTACGCTACTTTCGTTCACAATTCTGACTTAGTTACTATATTTCTCATATATTTTTCCTTGTTTTTTGTCTTTCCCATATATTGCGGTTCCCCCTTGATTCCTATTTTTTTCTATCTGATCTATAAGTTTGGAACCCTTTTATTTGATCATCATTCCCATTCTCTTGGGAATACCAGGTTTCACTTATATTCATTATATCTATTTTCTTTTCATTTGGGTTAGTTCGTCTAAGTAAAACTCTATTTTTTCTTTTTGAGTTACTCGTAACTAAACCCTGCGCATTCATCACTTATGATGGTTTGCATGTTTTCTCCTTCATTTAATATTGGTAATAATAAGGATTTTCCCATGTCTCTTTCCTGTTCTGGTATGTTGTTCTTTTTTTCATTCCAGAAATTCTGACATTAAAAAATCCAACTTTTCCATAATATTTGTTCTTCCTTCATCATAATTATTCATTTTGTGTCTGAATCTGCAATTTTTTTTCTCCATATCTGCAATATCCTCTTGCATAATAAAAACAGTTGTATCCTCTTGAGTGGAATCTTTGAGCCTGATGCTTTGAAATTTTTTGGCTGACACCTCTGCATATCTCGTTGATGGCTTGCTTTTTTTCTTTTACTTGATATTCTTCATTCCTCTCTTTATTTGTTTCTTTCTTATTTTGGATTTTATTACTTGATTGGTTATTTATTTGATTATGTTTCATGGCTACAGGGTGCATATATTTACATTTTTTGTCGAACTTACATCCTTTTCCTTCTTTTAGGTTTTTGCATATTTTTGGATGTAGATCTCTGCAATCATCCTCATAGCCATCTAGGTATGCACATTTACCATATATTTCATAGTTGTGACATACCTTAGGATGTTTGTAGTAACATTTTTCTCCAAATCTGCAATTCCCTCTTTTCAAAAGGTTACAGATTTTGTCTTTTTTGTATATTTTTTCCTCTTTCCCGTCATTGTGTAGATCTGGTAGAGCCTCTTCAGGATTTTCTTTTGTGTTGCATATCGTAATTTATTTCTTCTTTTTTCTAGGTATGGCTGCTTTATAGCCTCATATGTAGTATCAATGAGTATCTCTGCATCCATACTTTTATCTTATTCTTTGTTTTCCTTATCTTTTTCTGTCATTTCAGTTTTGTTTACTTCTCTTCCGTTTTCCTCTTCTTCTTCCTCTTCTTCCTCTTCCTCTTCTTCTTCTTTTTCATCCTCAACTATTTGTACATTCAATCTTGATTTAATGACATTGTCTATCCATGGTAGACATGTTGAGCAAAAAATTCTTGTGTCTTTTCTCATATCTTGCATTACCTCAGCCACACTGTGGATGGGTCGGAATGTTGCATGCAGCACATTTTCTGATTAGCTTTTGGTGATTAACTATGCTATACCACACCTTACACAGTTTACATGCTTTTTTTTGGCATTCTTTTTCCTATTGCATCAATTAGGATATTCACAAGGTTCCCACACCTTATTCATTTTCTTTGTCGGAATATGTTGGTTTATGTATATTTTCTTTATGAGTCTCTTGACCACTTGGATTTTATTTGGAACTTCTTCAATTATTTTCAAGATATTTTCAGTTGATTTGTTCCAGTTTGAAGGATTATATCTTTCTAATATATCTATGAATGCTTTTGTATCTTTTTGGTTAGGACTGTTGCTGATCTCATAGATGAGAAATGCCAGTTCCCTTACGGCTACCTCATCGTATTGCGAATTTGCCAAGCAAGCTAAATCTCGCCATTTTTTCCCGCAGTTGGAACTTACTGCCATCTTGTTCTGATTTACAGTATTTCACTTGATAAACTAACTTAGAAGACGCTTTATCCTACTATTTTCACACTAATCTTATCACCGATAGTTCACGAACACTTCTAGATATTTCTCAAATTCTAGACGTATGTTAAACTTGTGATATCTGTTGATTAATCTGACTTCGCGCAGGAACGTCTCACCAAGCAAGATGGCTACTACGAGAGAGAATAGGACGAAGTAATGGAGAGAGAGAGAGAGAGAGAGAGAGAGAGAGAGAGAGAGAGAGAGAATAGTACGGAGTAATGGAGAGTGAGAGAGGGTCTAGGACGGAGTAATAGAGAGAGAGACAGAGACAAATAGAGAGATTAAGAGAGAGAGAGAGAGAGAGAATAGGACGTAGTAATGGAGAAAGAGAGAGAGCGAGAGAATAGGACGGAGTAATGGAGAGAGAGAGAGAGAGAGAGAGAGAGATTAGGACGGAGTAATGGAGAGATAGAGAGAGAGAGAGAATAGAACGGAGTAATGGAGAGAGAGAGAGATAGGACGGAGTAATGGAGAGAGAGAGAGAGAGAGAGAATAGAACGGAGTAATGGAGAGAGAGAGAGGAGAGAGAGAGAGAGAGAGAGAGAGAGAGAGAGAGAGGCACCTCTAATGTCTACCAGAGAGTTGCTAGTACATCTTCCGGTATATTTTGCATCTTCCAATCTTGGATGGTCTGGGATGCAGTTTAGATAATTGTCGAGCTTATTCTTAAACACATCTACGCTCACTCCTGTTATATTCCTCAGATGAGCTGGCAACCCATTGAATAGACGCTGCATTATCGATGCTGGTGCGTAGTGGATTAATGTCCTGTGTGCTTTCTTTATTCTTCCTTGTATAGTTTTGGGCACTATTAATCTACCTCTGCTTGCTCTTTTTAGCTCCATGATGTTTTCGGCTATTCCTTCTATCAGTTTCCATGCTTGAATTATCATGTAGCGTTCTTTTCTCCTTTCTAGACTATATAATTTTAAGGATTGTAGTCTTTCCCAGTAGTCAAGGTCCTTAACTTCTTCTATTCTAGCTGTAAAGGACCTTTGTACACTCTCTATTTGTGCAATATCCTTTTGATAGTGTGGGTACCATATCATATTGCAATATTCAAGTGGACTACGAACATATGTTTTATGAAGCATAATCATGTGTTCAGCTTTTCTTGTTTTGAAGTGCCGTAACAACATTCCCATTTTTGCTTTACATTTTGCCAATAGAATTGCTATTTGATCATTGCATAACATGTTCCTATTCATCATCACACCAAGGTCTTTAACTGCTTCCTTATTTGTGATTGTCTCATTATTAGGTCCCCTATATGCATATAGCTTTCCTTCTCTGTCTCCATAGTTTATTGATTCAAATTTATCAGAGTTAAATACCATCCTATTTACCTCTGCCCAATCATATACTTTGTTAAGGTATCTTTGTAGTGCGTTCCTATCTTCATCAAAAGTAATTTCTCGACTCATTCTTATGTCATCGGCGAAACTACTCACTATCGAGTCCTTAACATTACTGTCTATGTCTGCAATCATAATAACAATCAGTAATGCAGCTAACACCATACCTTGTGGCACACCGGAAATTAACCTTAGAACCTTCATCCGCATTTATCATCGTTTGCAATAACTATCTGTTTTCTGTTGTGTAAAAATTCTTTTAACCCTTAAACGCCGAAGCGGTAAAAAAGAAAATGTCTCCCGTGTGCCGGAGGTGTTTCAGAGTGAGCGCGGAAGCGGAAAAAATATTTTTTTCAAAAAATCACAGCGCGCTTAGTTTTGAAGATTAAGAGTTCATTTTTGGCTCCTTTTTTTTGTCATTGGCTGAAGTTTAGTATGCAACCATCAAAAATGAAAAAAAAATTATCATTATCATATATAAATAATGCGATATATGATAGTGCAAAAACGAAATTTCATATATAATTGTATTCAAATCGCGCTGTGCGCAAAACGGTTAAAGGTAACAAGTTACTTTTTTCGATGTAATGTACACTAAATTGCGATCATTTTGGTATATAACACATTGTAAAACGATAAAAGCAACACAGAGAAAATATTATCACAATATAATGCATGAATTAGTAACGCGCGGACATAAACAAATATTTTTTTCAAAAATTCACCATGAATCTAAATATTGTCCTAGAGACTTCCAATTTCTTTCAAAATGAAGACAAATGATTGAATATTACTATATTGTAAGAGTATCAGCTTACAAATGCAGTTTTCGACCATATCTGACGAGTTAAAGTTGACCGAATGTCAAATTTTTTTATATATATTTTTTTATATGCAATTACTTCGGAAATAAGAAAAGCTACAACCATCAAATATTTTTCGTTTTATTCTACATGAAATTGCGCACATCTTCACATATAAAACTTATGAAATGCCTAATATGAAACGGAGCAAATATTCCGAGAATGGTACGTACGCATTTCGGAGATTTGTGGCGGAGAATCCGCGCGCGGAGGGAAGGAAAGTTTTTTTTTAAATTCACCATAAATCTAAATATATTGCTAGACTTCGAATTTGTTTCAAGATGAAGATAAATGACTGAATATTACTAGGCTGCGTTTTTCGACCATTTCGGTAGTCAAAGTTGACCGAACGTGGTTTTTTCTATTTATCGTGATTTATATGCAAATATTTCAAAAATGAGAAAAGCTACAACCTTCAATTTTTTTATTGTTGTATTCTACAGGAAATTGCGCACATTTTCATATATAAAAATTTATGTAATGGCTAATTTAAAATGGTGCAAACATTACCACAATCGCACGTATGATTTTTTCAGAAGAGTTACCGCGCGGACGTAAAGAAAATGTTATTTTTTTCATAAATTCACCATAAATCGAAATATTGTGAGAGACTTCCAATTTGTTGCAAAATCAAGGTAAATGCTTGAATATTACTAGAACAAGAGCGTTTTAGCTTACAATTGCGTTTTTCGACCATTTCGGTAGAGTCAAAGTTGACCGAAGGTTGAAATTTTGGCAATTATCGTTATTTATATGAAAATATCTCAAAACTGATAAAAGGTACAGCTATGGGTTGTTTTTAGTTGTATTGTGCATGAAATTGCGCAGATTTACATATATAAAACTTTATATAACGGCTAATTTTAAAATGGTGCAAACATTACCACAATCGCATGTATGATTTTTTTCGGAAGAGTTACCGCGTGGACGTAAGGAAAAAGTTTTTTCATAAATTCACCATAAATCGAATTATTGTGTTAGAGACTTCCAATTAGTTGCAAAATTAAGGTAAATGATTGAATATTACTAAAATATAAGAGTTTTAGCTTACAATTGCGTTTTTCGACCATTTCGGTCGAGTCAAAGTTGACCGAAGAGGTTGAAATTTTGGCAATTATGGCGGGATTTAATTTATTGGAAACTATCTTCAAAACTGATAAAAGCTACAATCATAAGTAGTTTATTGTTGTATTCTACATAAAATGCGCACATTTTCCATATATAATACTTCATGTAACGGCTAATTTACAATGGTACAAAAATTATGTCAAAGTGACGAAATAATTTCAGAGATGTGTCACAGATACTTTTTAGTGCGGCAAGAAAGAAATTCGCGCTTGCGCGCCTGCGTAACGATTGTAAACAAAACACCTTGATCCGTGAACTCCCAGCATCCCCCAAGGCGCGTGATTCAAAAGTTTTAGGCTGGTAGGCCTATAAGTATTTTTCCGCGAATTTAAAAAAAAACTATTGTCAGTCGACGTAAAATACGTCCAGTCGGCACACGGGAGACAAAAAATGTCGATGTAAAATACGTCCAGTCGGCGTAAGAGGGTTAATAGCCTGCACAATATCAACTTCATTAATATCTATGTCAGCTAAATATTCACTATTTTCTTCCCTTACTTCTATATCATTATCTTCATTATCTATTCTAGGGGTGAATTCTCTCTTATATCGTTCTGCCAATATGTTGCAAATTTCCTTTTTTTCATTCGTTAATCTCCCTTCAATTCTTAGAGTGCCTATTTCTATTCTTCTTTTATTCATCTTTTTTGCGTATGAGTATAATAGTTTGGGGTTTTGCTTGATATTTACTAGGGTTTTTTCTTCCAAGTCCCGTTTTTCATTTTCTTTTGAGAGAGAGAGAGAGAGAGA
>NC_087206.1:69257698-69265198 GCF_015104395.2 Macrobrachium nipponense | reverse complement strand
TGGCACAAAATGTTTTTGGCAATGAGAAAGATGACACAATGCTTCAAGAAGCTTCAAAAAGTGACGTAACTTTACAGACAAACTGTGAAATCTACACATGGCATTCAGCAAAGACGTACACGTATCAAACCAATCTGCTCAACAAAGACATGACTCGCACGAAACAGACTCGAGCAAAAGTCATATCAGACGTGATGACAGAATTCCCCAAAACACAACGAAGACCCAGAGGTCTCTTATCACAAGGCGTTGACATAATAGGGAAACAATCCTAGTTTCGAATGGACAAAGTTAATCTCTCTCTCTTTTCATACTACTTTATATACTCTTTTACATTATGTTATGCGAAATCTGAACACATTTTAAACATCCTAATTCTAAGCTAGCTAGGAATCTGAAAAAATGTTGCAAAATTCTACATATAACATTTTATACAGTCAAAGAGGGGATGTATACGTTTTGAAAGTAGTAATGTATAATATACCTCTCCCCAGAAGATTGTTTATCACGGTGTTGAATCCAACGATTCGCAAAGGGATAAATAATCAGCAACTACATTGTTTTTGCCACTAATGTGCTGCACTCTTAAGTTATACTGTTGCAGGCACAAAGACCACCTGGTCAGTCTTTTATTATGATTTTTCATTCTCTGGATAATTGATAGTGGATTGTGATCAGACAACACTAAAATTTCTTCATTCCTAGGTCTGTCCACATACACTTCAAACTTTTTCAATTCTGTGATTAAGGCTAAAGTTTCCGTCTCGATTGTCGAGTATACTTTCTGATGTTTTTTCAGTATTGAAGACATGAAGCACACAGGATGGTAGATATTATTTTCATCTTCTTGAAGTAGAACAGCTCCAATGCCACAGTCAGAAGCATCAACTTGTATCACAAATTTCTTGTTAAAGTCTGGAGCTTCAAAAACTGGTCTTGAGGTTAAAATGGCTTTTACCTTCTCAAAGCATTCTTGACGCTCTGGAGTCCAAACAAACTTAGCTTTGGGACTAGTTAAGTCTGTCAAGGGAGCTACTACTGCTGAGAAATTTTGGCAGAAACGATGATAGAATCCAGCTATGCCTAAAAATCTCTGTAGCTGTTCCCTGGTAGTAGGTGGGGTAGCCTTACAGATACCTTCTACATTAGGATTTACTGGAGCAAGAAGGCCTTTCCCAACTTCAAACCCAAGATACTGCACAGTTGCCGTTCCAAAGTCACTCTTCTCTAGGTTGACTGTTAATCCTGCTTCTTGCAGCTTCTTGAAAATGTTCCTCAGAATCCTCAGATGTTCTTCCCACGTAGTAGAGTAAATCACTCCTTCTATAGATCCTAGCAGTTGATCCATCACTCGTTGAAATGTTGCAGGTGCATTCATCAGACCAAAAGGCAGAACAGTACACTGATACAGTCCAAAAGGAGTAATGAAAGCTGACAACAACTTTTCATTCTCATCTAAGGGAATTTGGTAATATCCTTTCAAGAGAGTCTATCTTGGAAACAAACTTGGCTTGCCCAATATTATCAAGTAACTGATCTATAAGAGGCAAAGGATAATTGTAAGCCACACTGATAGAATTCAGTTTCCTATAATCAGTACACATCCTAAGTGAACCATCTGGTTTCTTCACTAACACACATGGAGAACTGAAGTGAATTGAACTGGGTTCTGCTAATCCATGTTGCAGCAAATACTCAACTTCCTTCTTCAAAACATCTCGATGATACGGTGATAAGCGATAGGCTCTTTGCTCTAAAGGTTTTCCATCTTCTTGAATCTTGATTTCATGCTTGGTCAGATCAGTACACCTAGGCACATCTGCAAAAATTTCTGGAAAACTTCTAATTACTTCACTTAACTCTTCACCTTGTTCAACACTCAGATGTTTCAACTTATCCTCAAAATTTGCCAAAATTGAAGAATTATTCATCTTGCTTGCAGCTCCCAATTCGTAGCCATCATCGTCCTCTGTAGATGAAGTTGTTTGTGTTATCGACACAGTTTCAGTTTTAGTTTCTGAGAAATAAGGTTTCAAGAGGTTCACTTGTATCTTCCTTTGTCGTCATCTTCTTTCTGGTGTTTCAATCACATAAGTTCTGTCACTTAACTTCTGAATTATCTTGAAAGGACCTTGAAATTTATTAGTAAGGGGAAATCTCTTGACAGGTAAGAACACTTAACACTTGTTGACTAACACTAAAACTTCTTAGCTTAGTCTTAGCATCATATCTCCTTTTTATTTTCTCTTGACTCACTTTCGAGTTTTCTAAAGAGAATTTTCCAATCTCTTTCAACCTTTTCCTTAAGTTCTTTACATATTCACCTTGGCTTTCCTCTTGGTTTTCTTCCTAGTTTTCTGCAAGAATCTTCAACGGTCCTCTAACTTCTCTTCCAAAAATCATTTCATTAGGTGAACATCCCATACTTTTTTAATAAGCACTCCTAATTTCAAACAACCTATAATGGCAAACCAACATCCCATTCTCTTCCTGACTCTGAACAATACTTTGTCAGCATACTTTTCAATGTCTGGTGGAACCTTACTAAGACACCTTGAGTTTCTGGATGATAGGCAGTGGATAACTGTTGTTTCACTCCTACCAAATTCATCACATCCTGGAATAACTTTGAAGTAAAGTTTGTTCCTCTATCACTTTGTACTATTTCTGGTGTACCAAACTTTGAGAAAAACTCCACAAGTTTTTCAGCAACTATCTTGGCAGATATGTATTTAACAGGGATTGTCTCTGGATATCTTGTCACAGGACACATTAATGTTAATAAATACTCATTTCCTTTCTTTGTCTTCGGCAGTGGCCCAACCATATCTATAATCATTGCTAAAGGGTTCTCCTAACTTACTTCTAGGTTATGGGGGGGGGGGGGGGGGGGGGGGTTTTAGGGGGGGGGGGGGGTTGGTGGGGGGGGGGGGGGGGGGGGGGGGGGGGGGGGGGTTGGGGGGGGGGGGGGCCCTTTCTTCTTGATGGTTTCACTTGGTTTTCTTGCTATCTGGCAGGTATGACACTCACGACAAAACCTGCTAACATCTTTGTGAAGTCCAGGCCAGAAAAAATATTTCATGATCTTCTCCACAGTCTTTCTGATTCCCATATGTCCAGACTCATGAGCTACTGCAACCACTTCCTTCCTCAATGGATATGGAATCAAAATTTGATGATATTCGCCCCATACAGCATCTCTTGGTATGTCTGTGGGTTTATACTTCCTCATCAGCAAACCTTCCTTCCGATAATAACAGGTAGGAGATTGTTGCATCTCTTCTCGATCAACAACTCTGAAGAACAAATCAGCTAACAATGCATCCTTCTTCTGTAAGTCCATTAGCTTCTCTCTTGTCACTTGACCAACTTCAAGGGTTGAATTCTCAATATCTGCTAACTCAGTTACTGTAGTTTCACTACTGTCTTCAGGAACACTTTGACTACTCGGAGTCTCTTCAGAAACATCGGGTTCTTCTTCTTTTTTGTCGTCGTCTTCTTCATGTTCTTGGGAAATCTCTTCTTGGTCAGCCATATGGGAAAGATCACTTCCTTGGAACAATTCTTCTAAGCATAACGATCCTTCACTTGATCCTTCTTGGGTGAGTAAATCCTCAGTTTCTTCACTTGCAGTCGTAGTCCTCTTCATACTTCTGGTAGTTACACAACTAGGAAACAGGTGGGGGTTATTCTTCTCCAACTCTACTGTTGGACTAATCCTCAATGGTTTGTCTGTCACTACAGGACAAGGAATAAATGGCACACCACCAACTTTATTCCCCAACAGAACATGTACACCTTCCACAGCCAGTGAGTCCTTTACAGCAAAATCAACATTCCCTGTCACCAATTCACATGACAGGTGCAAGCGGCATATAGGAGTTACGTCTTCTCCTCCTATACCCTTCAAAATAACTGAATCTCCTGTGAGACTCTTCTCCAACTGAGGGTGAGAACCACATATTACCACACTATGGTTACTCCCTGTAACACATATCATCTTGACTGGTACCTGTACACTTCCCCCTTGAGTTGACAGCATACCCTCACAGATATATGGTTTAAAAGCCTCCACACTGCTAAGCCATTCACTGCTTAAGGTAACATTTCCACTGGTTGCTAAACATTCAGCTTGTTTAGTTTCATTCTTCTCTGGAATCTGATTCTTTTCCACACTGCTCTTCGTAGTTTGTTTCACCTGGTCACCTTTCACAACTTGACCAACTGGCTTTGACAGTAGTTGATTCCGGTAACACACTTGACTGAAGTGTCCTACTCTTCCACACTTGAAACAGACAACATTAAGTTTCTGTAACTGTCGTGAAAAATTGGATGAGGATTTCACATTAGTTTGCTGAGGTGTATTACTTTGTGTATTCTTGGTAGTATCACTTGTAGGTTTTCCATTAAATTTGTTCCTGTTATTTGGATAAGACTTAAAACCTGGGCATTGTTGATTCTGGTACTTGACATTGTAATTACGTTTACTGCTAATTATATTGTAATCTTCACTAAGTGTAGCAGCTTTGTCAAGTTTCTTAACCTCTCTCTCTCTCAAATAGGCTCTTATATGTTCAGGAATTCTCTTAAGATACTGTTCAAGAACAAGTAATTCTTCTAACTCATCAAAAGTTTTAACTTTAGCAGCTTCTAACCAACATTTAAAACACCTTCTCACATTGTAAGCATAATTTAAGAATGTTCCCTTCTCATCTTTTCTTAAATTTCTGAATCTTTCATTGTAGTACTCTGGGGTCATCTGGTAAACTTGAAGCACACTGTGTTTAAGTACCTTGTAGTCTTTTCACTGATCAGCTGTTAAGGCTAGATAAGCACTTCTCCCTTTTCCAATTAAGACACTTTGTAGCAAAACTGGCCATTTATCTACTGGCCATCCCATACTTGAAGCTATTTTCTCAAAGTGATCAAAAAACTCATTTGGAGCTTCTTCAGTAAACTTAGGGATTACCTTCTGTACTCTTACTACATCAAATACAGGGTCTTGATTACCTTGGTTAAGGCTAGACAGTGTTACAGGTATTATGGATCTAGCTCTTATTAATTCCATTTCCCTTTCATGTCTTTGCAATTTCTCTTTCCTCTTTTATCCTTTCTGTTTCATCTTCTGCTGCTTTTTCTTCTTCTCTTTCTCTTCTTTCTTGTTTTTCCCTGTATTCTTTCTCTTTCAGCTTGCATTTTCAGCTTAATCAAATTCTCTCTTCTGCTTCAATGCGTCTAAGATCTAACTCTGCATCACTTTTGTCTTTCTTTTCTGCTTATTTTTGCATAAGATCAGCACGTGCTACATTCAACAACTCTTGAGCCAATTCTAACTCATCTTCATAAGTTATTCTACCAGAGTTTATCAATGATTCCATAGCAATACATCTTATTTGTGCCTTTACCATACTAGTAGACACATAACCACCACATGCCACTGCTAAAGCGCTCCACTGTGCCTTAGTCAGAGTGGTTTCAGATAAAACTTGGATGGAAGGGGCTGCTTAAACTTCCTGAACCTTGAACTGAGCCATTTTCCTCTAAATTTTCAACTTACAATTCAATACAATAAATGCAAAACAAAGCTATATGGTCACTCTCCTAACAAAATATATCCCTAACACCACCAGTATATACTAGAGTGATAATGAAATCTGCTTTCTCAGGTCTCTGGGCACCATTAATATTTGGGGGGAAAGTAGCCAAAGATCTGGTTACTACACTTGTAATAAATACATTATTTCATATTACAGTATCTGTAAATAAAAACCCATGACCTGAGGTCATGGCATTAGGAGGGTCCTACGTGACCAATGCAGATCTAGATTACGCTATGCGCTGTCTGCAGTAGCCTGGTTTAGCTCTGTACATTGTCAGCATTTTATATTAATGATAACTTTGCACAACAACTTCCATGGGAAGTGGTTGACCTGTTAACCTACGCCGGAAACTTGTAACTTCCGAGCCGGCGGACTACGTATGTTTTTATATGAATCGCTGAGATAGCTAATGTTCCGCTATCGACGTGATGCTTTAGAATGGCAGTTCCTTGCCAGCATTCAAACATATCGGTCTCCCGACTGATCTGCATCTCTTAGTATGGAGTTACAGAATAAAGTTGTTATATCTGTTCAACTTATCTGTTTGAATCCTCTCCTTTAGTTAAGAAGAACCACTCTACTAAGATATCACAAGGAGATGGGAGGAACCAGAAATACTTACGAATGACAGTTGTAAGGAGAAACAAAAAAAAGTCTTTCGCAAAAGCGAAGAGACTTAGACTGGTGGCAGCTAAAGACGAAGAATAAAATTAACAAGACCCATATCAGCCAACCGAAGATCTACAAGAACCAACTTCCACCTTCGAAATCAAAACTAAACAGAGGAAACGGGATCTTCAATCAACGCAACATTTTATGAAGACGAAGATATGTCCTTCATCGAGAAGAATACAAGCATCAACACCGACGTTTGAGTGACTGTTGTCACTTATCTTCGAGAATCAACACCGGACGAGAGCAGCATCGAACATCAACAGAAAGAAGAAAACAAACAAAGGAAACATCGCGCGATCACGAGCAAGGACGCAGAGAGTAGAACAAGAGGAAGTAATGCAAGGACGGAGGCTGTGACGTCATCAATCTTGGACTTCTTCATGCATCGTGCGCCTGGGTGAAGACCGTGACGTCATCACGACTTCCGACGCGAGACGACAGGAACTGAGACGTCATCCCATGTCAACAATCCTTCACCATATAATCTGGAGCTAAGTACCATTTTATCTATTCAGGTTCTTTCCTCAGTGAAGTGTTGTTCTTCAGGAGTCGATCGTCCAGTATTCTGGGGGTGAGTTGTTCGTCATCTTAATCTTCCTTCATTACAGAATCAATCTTCAACTACGAGTTCTCGCCCGCAAGATTATTTTTTTTCTCTTCTCGTTGTTGCTAATCGTTTCTTGCAGGAATTCTCCGTATAATTTTATATCAAATTATCTGTATTTTTGTATCTTTTGGGGGAGTTTCCTATTATTATAACACATTTATACAGTATATTGCATATGCGTTTACGTAGTGGTCGAGTGTACTCTTATAGATATTTTGATAGGATCGCAAGGATAGAAGTGATAAGAAAACAAAAAAGTAAAAGTGGAAATGGCAACTACTCCGGCTGGCAACCCCAATGTGGTGACTCTCGTGAGCGCGAGGTCAGCAATTGTCCCTTTTCAAGGTCGGGTCAATGGGTTCCTGCCTCCAAAATTTTGAGGCATGGATCTCATCTGTAGACGCTCATTTAAATGCAAAAAGCATCACAGACCCAGCAGTACAATTACAGGAGGCCAAAAGCTTCATAGACTTTGACTAAAGGAGACGCAAGTGCTTATCTAAGGGGGTTTTCTTTCAAGAGGCGCTTACATGGGACGAGTTCAAAATCAGATTACGTGCCGTGTGGGGTGAAGAGGCTTTAGATGTAGTATTGGCATTGAGAATATCCTTAACCAAG
>NC_087206.1:69232281-69257198 GCF_015104395.2 Macrobrachium nipponense | reverse complement strand
GCAAATCTTTTGTATGATGATGATTTCACTTTCAGTTGAGTTAAGTTAAATATAGAACTTAGGCCAAAGGCCAAGCACCTGGACCTATGAGGTCATTCAGCGCTGAAACGGAAAAATGACAGTAAAAGGTTTGAAAGGTGTGACAGGAGGAAAACCTCAAAGCAATTGCACTATGAATCAAGTGTTAGGAGAGGGAGGAAAGTAAGATAGAAGAAAGAGAATATGAAAAGGTGTACAGCAAAAGGAACGAAAGTGGTTGCAGCTAGGGGCCGAAGGCACGCTGCAAAGAACCTGAAGTATGCCTACATTGCATCGCATGAGGTCCACTGACGGCACTACCCACTAATAGGGTTTTTCACTTTAAGGATATACTGTTAAGGGTAAAATTTAAATGTATAAGATATCACTGATAGAAACGATAATCTTCATTGACCATAAATAAATATTATATTGTTCACTTGTCCACCATCTTAATAAATATGGACATAAAAGTAAGTTAATATTTATTTTTAAGACTTAGCCCGATGAGAGTCTTTTAATTCTCTGCAGTGTTTGAGAATTTTATATCAAGATCCTAATTTTATATATATACATATATATATATATATATATATATATCTATATATATATATATATATATATATATATATATATATATATATATATATATATATATATATCAGGAGACAAGAGGAAGGCGACGGCCAGTAGGACACATCAGCATGAAGGTGGACTATTAGAAACGTTGCAATTCATTACAATTCTTTATTTCCTAGGTAATAAACAAAGAGCTATTGATAACATAACGATCATGTTTCAAAGTTAAAGGTTGAAGTGTTGAATTCTCTTTCTTTATAGATAGTATTATTTTTAAGAAACTGTTTAACAAATCTTTAAAGTGATTATACTTCGCTCGTACAAGAAAGACATTTCAGGAAGTGAGAGGTTTGGGTATTATTATTCCAAATTTTGCTAAAGAAAGAGTGACTGTTTTTAATTTATCAAAACATGTGTTATCTAAAACGTGAAGAGTTTCTTTTATCTCTCGGGTTGGAGTTTTGCCTACCTAATTTCAGACCTAATTAATATCAAGTTTTTTCTCCCCATAGAGTCGATTTTCCACAGGCTGACAGCATTACCGTTTAACGTAAACAAAAGCGACCTTCAGAAACAACTCCTCGAACTGTCCCAGGGTGCATTTAGAAAGTTGAAACGCGCTGGACTCCATTCTTTAAAAAGGAAGATCATCACATCCTTAAACAGCTGGCAAGTAGAAAGGATCTAGTTATTACCAGACCCGACAAAGGGAAGGGAACTGTTTTGTTAGATGCAACCGACTATAAAGAAAAAAATGTTGATTATCTTAAGAGACCAAGGTAAGTTCACTGAAATTGGAGCACCCGATTTTTACAATATCACAGTAACTGAAGACAAAATAAACAGATTTTTACGTCTTTCTAAAGAAAGAGAAAATCATAGATGATAACACATACCAGGACTTGTTTGTCACTGGATCATCCTTTGGAGTTTTTATATGGTCTCCCAAAAATAACACAAGCCTAATACACCAATGAGACCAATTTTGGCATCATATAAAACACCTAATTATAAGCTAGCTAAATATTTGGTACCTTTTTTAGAACCGCTGACCAAAAATGATTTTACTTTCAGTAACTCTTACTCTTTTAAGGATAAAGTTTTATTACGGACGCTGATTTGAAAATGGCCAGTTTAGATGTTGAATCTCTATTTACTAATGTCCCTGTGGAAGAAACTATCGATATTATCTTAAACAAACTTTTTCCTGAGCCAGATTCTGTTTTTAATAATTTCAATCGTTCGCTTTTTTAAAACCCTTTTAGAACTAGCAGTGCGGGACAACTGCCTTTGTTTTTGTTTTTGACGGCAAACTTTATAAGCAAACAGACGGTGTAGCCATGGGCTCTCCCTTGGGTCCCACTTTTGCCAACATCTTCATGTGCTCGCTGGAAGAACGCATGTTAGATGACTGCCCACTCAGGTTCCACCCCACTCTTTTATGGTAGGTATATTGATGACACCTTCGCCTTATTTAAAAATGACTGTGATATTGACTCCTTTTAGCATATGTTAATACTAAACATAGTAACATTAATTTTACCGTGGAAAAAGAGTGAACGATCAAATTACCTTTCTTAGACGTTCTTGTCACTAGGGATAATGGCTCTTTTAGTACATCTGTTTTTAGAAAGAAACTTTTACTGGTCTAGGATCCAACTTACTATAGTTCTTGTTTTTTTTTATGATTTTAAACTAAACTCTATTTTTACTCTCCTCCACAGGGCATTTTTTATTACATCGAACTGGCAATCCTTCCACCAAGAAATTAGTTTCCTTTCTGGATATTTTAGGATAATTGCTTCCCACAGGCTTTGTTTCATAAAAAAAGCTCCGTTTGTTTCTTAACAAACAATTCGCTAATGTCGCCAAACCAGTACAGTACCAAAATTAGCTTTTTATGCCAAATTCCCGTTCTACATGATGACTCCTTTCGGAAAAAGTTTGCACAAATTATTCATAAACATTATGGTGCCATTAATCTCAAAATTAATTCCAATAAACCCGCTAACAATCGGTTCCTTTTTCAGATATAAAGATCGATTGGACCCTCTCTTGACCTCCAACGTGGTCTATAAGTATACTTGCCCTAAGTGTAACTCTGGGACATATGTCGGATCCACGAGGAGGTTACTGCGGGTCAGAATCGACTCTCATCGGGGATTAAGTTTCCGTACTGGCTGTAGGCTCTCCAATCCCGAACACTCTAATATAAGAAACCATTCGAAAATTGTAAAATATATATAGAAAGAAGTCATTTCCAAGTCATAGGCCAAGCGAACAATGCATATGAACTGCCTATCCTGGAGTCATTATTTATTAAACAACTGGTTTCCCAGTTAAAATACCAGCCTCCCTCCACACAACTGTACCTGAGCTAACTTTTATTTGTTCTGTCATTCTGTCTCTTGCCTTCTCGGCACAAGGTTGGTTAGCGGTCTTTGGTCTTTTTATTTTTATTTATTTATTTTTTTTTTTCGTTTCTGTATGTTTTTTAATTGTGTTGTAATTTACAAATGTTGAATTTTAGAGTAATTTTTAAAGTAATTTTTAAGTAATTTTAAATTAATTTTATTTATTGTTTAACAGATTCCCTGAAGATGTAATAATGATGTTACGAAACGTAGGAAATAAAGAATTGTAATGAATTGCAACGTTTCTAATAGTCCACCTTCATGCTGATATATATATATATATATATATATATATATATATATATATATATATTATATATATATATATATATATATATATATATATATATGAAAGTGTTAATCACAATATCAGTCCTGAGGTATTACTCCAGGAGATATTAATGGAAAGAACAGGTTTTTATCATTAGTCAATTTTTAGTGAACATTTACCATCATTGGAAATCTATCAATGTTCCACAGAGTTCTTTCCTTTTGCACATTTTCCAGCCTCCTCCTCGCCACACACCCCCACCCCCTTCCTATTTTTGTTCGTTATCTTTGTCATTTATGCTCTGTCGCAGCTCCTCTGGTATTGGGCATCCGCTGTAATTGGTGAGACAATTAATCAAAGGCATCAGAAAGGCTTTATAAGGTAGAGTAATTCACCAACTAAATCGCAGAACATGGAACAGACAGGTCGCTTAGAGCACCGGAGGGCTCTGACTCGTTACTCAATTAATCATATTAATTACGTGGTTCAGGGATGAGCTCCTTATGTCTGTTTAAGCCTTTCAGGCTATTATTGTTACTGAAATTTTAACCTATTGGCTGTTAGAGTGAAAGCCGATAAAGGAGTGATCAGTTTATGTCTTCAATTTCATACGACATTTACTGATTTTCGTACGTGTGATTATAATAATCGTTTAATAGGCCCGCTATTGCTGTTGTCATTACCGCTAATAATAGCACGTTTGGATGTCCTTAACGACAAGGATAATAAACTATACCTAATGGGTGTTATGTCTGGCCGTCCGTCTGTCATTCAATCACTGCCAAACGGCTGGTCCGATGGGCATGAAAATTGGCAGGGTTATAGCGGGGACCCTTAAGATGGTTTATAATGAGGTTTCATCCTACCTCCCATCGCACCAGCTATTTGGCCGTGATTGAATGACAGACGGACGGACAGACATTACGCCCATTATAGTAAGATTATACAGCACAAACACAAGGTTTTCAGAAGCAGAATAACTAAGGGAAGCTTCTCTATACTGAAGTGTGTATGAGAGCTCTCAGTCCGTTTACTACACACTCACACACACACACACACAGAGAGAGAGAGAGAGAGAGAGAGAGAGAGAGAGAGAGAGAGAGAGAGAGAGAGAGAGTTAGCTAGAAGGGGAAAAATGAGTAACCAAGAGAGGGATGCTGTAAAATTAGATTCGTTTAAACGCTCTCCTTTAAAATTTTCAGATATTCAGCAATTTTTATTTATCTTAATATATTTTCATTTTTATCGCCAATAATTGATCATGTTTTTGAGTGTGTTATATATACAATAAGAGAAATTACTTCCCAGGGCAGTATTCTATATTTTTTATCGTAACACTAGTACGAATTGGATAAAGCTAGCTCTGGGGAACTTTACTCCCGTAATCCTTACTTTGTAGCAAATGTCTAAGACAGCAGTTGTACACTGCACATAGATTACGAACTGTCCCGCTCAAATTACCAGCAAGCCCAGTGTATCTAATATAATACCCATCAACGTCTTACCGTTGAGAGAGAGAGAGAGAGAGAGAATAACTCATCATAACTTACTCCTCTTAGTAAATCCCTCCTACGGCAATTTGCTCACACTCGCTTGTAAAAGAAAACGGGAAAGTGATTATAAAAGAAATCAAGATTACTTTTAGATTCCTGTTAAATACAGTCAAACATGAATACAGTTCGTTGAACTTTAAAAAAAAAAAAAGTGATGCGTATTGAGAATATTGTACCTATCCCATCAAAACTGAAGATAAGTGCCACAATCATACTATAGTATTCATTCATCACCGGGCATTTGATGTCTACGGCCAGTCCCTTACGACGCTCCTGATTTGGCTGTTGATAAGCCAATCACTGGAACTTTCCACCTCTCCTGAGGGATACGTCTTTCAAAAGTATCCATCAGGAGAGGTGTAACATACATCCTGCCTATTGAACTCTCGAGAGAGATTGAAAGTTTCCAGCCCTGTGATTGGCTTATCAACAGCCAATCAGGAGCGTCGTAAGGGACTGGCCTAGACATCAGATGCACGTTGATGTGAATCTACTATAGTAAAAAAGCAACACTTTCCTCCATATTATTTTTAACGTACTGTTTTGTACCGTGATTTAGGACCGACTTCTTCGTTAACAATAAAGTGAAAACTTGAGGGATGAGCACTTCATAGGTATTTTGCCCACAAAGTTTTATTTGAAGAGGAAACTACAAAATGACATAAGGAATTCTCATAATTCCAACCATATGTCTAGTTCACGATAGGGGTCTCCGTTTTCCGTAGTATATTAGCTTTTACGCAACTTATTATAGCTGGTTCACTTAAGGTAGATTCTTGGATGAGCCCTATGCTTTAAGAGACGTTTGTTAGGCGCCCGCTGATTGGCTGGTACCAGGAGGTAGGCAGCTCCCAGCCAATCAGCGGCCGCCAAACAAACGTCTCGTAGACATAGGGCTCACCCAAGAATCTACCCTAAGTGAACCAGACATAGTAGTTTTGTTTTCTCAGTTTCTCAAGATTATGATAACACATTCTGGCGACATTAATTGCTGAGATTGAGAATGCAAGAGGAAGCAGGACAATAAACTGAGAAGCAAACTATTTCGAGTTAAATATGAATTGAATATAGAATTTAGGTCAAAGGCCAAGCGCTGGGACCTGTGAGGTCATTCAGTGCTGAAATGGAAATTGACATTAAAAGGTATGAAAGGTTTCATAGGAGGAAAAGCTTAAAGTAGTTGCACTATGAATCAGGTGTTAGGAAAAGGTGGAAAGTAAGAAAGAAGAAAGAGAATATGAAAGGAGTTACAGTAAAAGGAACGAAAGTGGTTGCAGCTAGGGGGCCGAAGGCACCCTTCAAAGAACCTTAAGTAATGCCTACAGTGCACCGCATGACGTCCGCTGACGGCACTTATCCCCCTACGGAAGCAATTCCATCGAGATGATATTTTATAAAATCAAATTCCCCCCCCCCCCCCCCCCTCTCTCTCTCTCTTAAAGTAAAAGAATAATTGCTTCATTAGACGTACTAACGCAAACGTTAGGGCAGGTCAGTTCCGATACCTATTTTCTCGTTTGGGCAAAAGATTCAGTAACAAAGGAGAGGCTTTGCTGGTAGAGAAGCTTTCATTAACCTAAATACGAGATTAGTTCATTTACCGCATTTATATCTGAAAAAGGCAGCGGCAGTATATCATCATTTCCATTTCATTACGGAGCCACTAAGTCTTATCTTCCTTAATGGGGTTCCCCTAGTAGTGAGAGGGAATGTTTATTTACGGCTTTGTATCAACAGGATTTTCTTCTTTACCCTGCAGGTATTTAGGGGCATTTACCGTCCCAGTAAAATGCATAATGTTAAGATTCTATTAGTTTTTTTTTCCGGGAATACCATTTCGCTTATAAATGAGGCTGTGAAAAAAAAACGAATATGAAAGCCTAACAGATCAACCCAAGATCCTCTAATCACGTAAAAATAATAAATAAATAAATAAATAGATAAATAAAATTTGAATCAAAGTAATTTTTTCACCTAAACTACCTCCTCCCTAACTGCGTCTTTCCACTGAATTTGATACAACAATTTCTCTTGCATTGACCAAACTCCCTCGCATATATTTTCATTTGGATGTAATTATTGGTCGTTGGCTAAAGAAACTTGACCAAAAGAAACCTGTCCCCTGACCAATCCTATTAAGTTTTAGTAAATTACCTCTCTCTCTCTCTCTCTCTCTCTCTCTCTCTCTCTCTCTCTCTCTCTCTCTCTCTCTCTTTGTTTTACTCACATGCTTCATGGACAGACTTCTTTATCAGAAAGCTAGAACTGTTGTTTAAAAATATAAGTCATTGTGTCTGTGTCTTGTTTTTGTGAGAATTGCAAGTAGTAGTTTTTTGGATATTTCCTTGAACAGTCATTGACACAATTTTGATCAATATAGACGGTAAACACGTTAATTTATTCCCTGAAAGTTGCTAATAGAAAATTAAGTTAAGTTACCAACAGAAAATTACTCTGCTCGGGTGGGAAGTAGATCTAAAAATGTCTTTGAAGGACCAGTTACAGACTTTCTACAGCACTCCCAGACACCTGTCGTCCAGAAAGGGGTGAAATGGAAATCTCTCTCAAACACCCGGACATCCATGAACTTATATGAGTGACTTTACAACCCCAAGTATTTATATTGAATATATTAAACGCAACGTTTAATGTTAATTTCTAATACTGGGTAAGTTATTATGTAGAGAATCCAATTACGCATTTAAACCAGAAAGCTAAATTATTTTCCATAGTTCCCAGTTCTTCCGTCATAAATTTGAAGTTTAGGATTTATGGAAATGGGAGATAACTAAATCTCGATTTATCTTTCAACGTAACAAGGACAACGCAGTCCTAGGCCGATGGAGCGAGTTGTATGAAGGATTTTACTTCTGATCATAGTCAGACACTTGAAAATTATTTTAGTTATTATAACCGACTTTGCGAGGACTTTCTCACCTTCAACATTTCACCTCACGTTAATTAAACCACCCTTTTTCTTTAAACACATTATGCTCACTTAAGTCCAATTTGTTAATGCATTTTTGTTTTAACAATATGCACAAAACTTTTATTACGTTATTACTAGTTGTTCATGCATTTTTTAAGTAGCGTAAAACCGCTTGTTACCAATTCAGTTTTTAAACAGGTACACTACCATTACTAAAACTGTTCAGTAATGAATACGTAAACTTGTAATAAGCCAGATTTTATTTCCCCTTTAGGTTTAATCTATACCATCGGCTTTTAACGGTCAAATAAAAAATTGAAATTGCGACAGCCACTCTATAGCTATTTTCTTTATAAATAGCTCTGTTCACCTAGATTCCCCTCACCAGAAAAACTTCTAAGAATTTGAATTGTTTTAGTAGTCGCCACTTTCAACCTAGATTTTTAGTATTAAAACCATTAATTTAAACAATCAGTATTAAAAAGTTAAACTTTCGAAACTCAAATTATTGCCAACTGGGATTTCATGACTGCTTAAACTTTATAGATGCCCAATTCTGAATCATAGTAATTACTTTTGGCGAAGGTAAAAGCGTTCATAACTGCTTAAACTTTCTAGAAACCCAAATCTGAATTACAGCAATTACTGTTGATGTAGACCTTTGATGAAGGTAAGAGCGTTCGTAACTATACATGAATAATTTAAAACTTTCATTGGAACGTCAAAATAACTTTACATATTTGGACCATCAAATAAAGGATGCCGTATAGCATTTAAGGGATGCAAAAATGAACACCAGGCTCCTTCTTCACCTCGGTTCTAATGCTATTGTGGTAAAAACCACAAAATATAGTCCTGGACCACTCTAGTATGCTGCTTGCATTGCCTTAAAAACAGTTTCAGTAAGCTTATACTGTAAAAATATAAAACAGTTTTAGAAGAATACTAAATCCAAATAAATTTACTTTACTTTAAAAAAAAATGTCAGAAATGCAGTCAGTTGTTATATATGTTAAACATTGAAATTTTACATTTATAAACAAAAAATTTCCTTTTCTGAATGAGATGTTACGTACGAAAAATACAAGATCCATTTCAATATATATAATTTTTTTTATACATTTATATATATATTATATATATATATATATATATATATATATGATATATATATATATATATATATATGTATATATATATATAAATATATATATATATATATATATATATATATATACAATATATAATATATATATATATATATATATATATATCTTATATATATATATATATGTCTCTGTGTGTGTATGTATGTATGAGTATATAGAAACCGTCATTTGTTGATATATATTGCACAAAATATGACACCAAGTAAAACATCAACGTTTCTTTTGACATCGAGCCAATCTATTTCGCACACCTACTATGCATTTCAGGGCCGTGTCCAATGATTTTCGTTGATAAAATCCTACCGCACTCGGATATGGGTCACATTTTGGAAATGGGTATTTGAAGCCACAGCCTAATTGGCAAAAATATGCAGTAATGTCTAATTGTGAATAATAAAGGCACTTACCAGAATAAATATAAGAAATTGAAAGGGTAACTTAGCTAAATTTAGACGCACAGAGAGAGGCTAGTTGTGACGTGTACTATGACATCAGACGTAATACCCAGTAAACTTTCATTTCACAATAGTAAACATGCCGATAACAGGAGGAGGACAGCAGAGCATTCATACTTCAAAGCCAATCTGTTCTACTTGACTGCTGTCTGGTGCTTCACTAATGGCAGGGCCTGGCAAATTGTCCTCGTGGCTGCAAGACTGCTTTCGTGCTGCCTGTTTTTGCAGTATGCAATAAAGAAAAGAACCGCATGCGTCATACATTAATATTAACAGGTAAGTGGATAACAGATCATGCACAAACCACCAAATGATCAGACAGGAAGACTAAATTAAATTTTATAGGGGTCATACTTGAATGACGAGTTTGGAAAAAAAATGAGATATAAAAATATTTTGTTTATATTAATGTATTTCTAAATTTTCACAATAAGAATAAGAGATGACAGATTTTTTTTCTTGACTGCAAAACTATCTCACTGACTAGCTTCATCAACCATATTTAACATTTACCTATTCTACTGATCTCCTTATCTTATATATTATGTATATATATCTATATATATATATGTATATATATACTAGTATACTATAGTCGATATATACTGTACTTACACACACACACACACACACATTTATATATAAAGCTTCATTTATAAATTATGTGTATGTGCATGTATGTACTATATATGTCTAAGTTCATATATGTAAAGCATTTTATATTTCTCTCAAATATTCTACTCATACTCTTCCTTGATGTCGAAGTATGAATAATAACAATAATGATGATTATAATAATAACAACAATAATGATAATAACTGTGACGAATATTAATGTGATTATTATGACTTATAATATTATCAATTTCTTTTTGCATGAACGTGTGCGTAGAGAAACAAAGTATAACATTTAATGCATTTTTATTCACTGGCTAAATACTGGGTCTTTGTCCACACAGGCCCTACGACCGTGTGGCAAATTTCATGGGTATCACGTCGCTTTCTGTGAGGAAGATTGTTCACCGTAACAGATCAGTGATCTCACATGAGTCTGCCGGCGAAGTATTTATTTCCTATACCACAAGTCGTTTGATAATTTTACAGTGGGTGCCAATTTGTCGGTTTGTTCACGAGATATTTATTTTCTGCAAAAGCAAGTATTTACTGTTTAGAACCCTGATGACAGATTTGAAGACAGCCACCATAATCCCTGAAACAACCTCCGAGATGTGGGTGTGGCGGCTCCTGCAGATATGTTGGGATTTCAGATATAAAAAACGTCTCAACGAAAAGATGTATCTTGCAAAAAGAGTCCATTGATGTGGTTTGCCGACGGATCGGGGCTCTCCGGGCTCTGAAGCGCCATCGAGAAGATGGAATGGAGATAGTATATGTCGATGACGTGTTCACCACCAGAATGAGCCACAACAGAGAGTGGGTGGACACCGCACAACCTGCCACCAGTGCCACGCATAGCCGACAGGTACTACCTGGCGAGGGAGAGCGTTTCGTGGTGGTAGCAGCTGGCACAGCAAATGGATTTATTGAAGGTTCTTTCCTTTGTTATCCTGCAAAGAGTACAAGTGGCGATTACCACGGGGAAATGACAGGCGAGCTGTTCATACGCTGGTTAACAACGCAGCTTCTACCATTGCTGCCTGAACCATCAGTGTTGGTGCTCGACAACGCACCTTATCACAGCCAGCTATTAGACGAGTGTCGGTGTCCTACCACGGCCACCAAGAAAGCAGACCTTATTACCTGGCTTCAGAGTCGCCGAATCCCTGCCCCAGACGGTGCCACAAGACCTGAGCTGTTGATCATATGTCAACAGAACAGGCCAAAACCACTCGTACATCGTGGAACAAAACATAATTCGAGAGTGGTGGGGCCACGAGGTGGTGGGTCTGCCACCTGCCCACCCAGAGCTCAGTCCACTGAGCAAGTATGGGCGTGTATGAAAACGTCATGTGCATTCATCTTTACAGCGATTCACCCGGGCAGAGTTGCAGGCAAGACTGGAGGAAGCCAAAGTTTTGGCCAATGAAAGTGTTTGGGGTCTGCATGAAACGATCTCGAGCTTTGAGGAATGGGTATTGGTCAATGGACAACATTCAAGAGCCTGTTGGACCATCATTATAAACTTAGACAACGTGACGAGGATATAGAAGAACCTATACCTGGATGATGACTGATGATGAAAATTAAAAATTAAAAATTTTGGTTGTGTTCTCTATTTTCTTTTTTTCCTTTACTCATGTAGAAATATTGATTTCTGTATTTGTAACGAAACTTCTTTACTTATGGTCTGCTCAATGAGCAAGACTCCAGCATTCGAACAAGTTCTGTCTTAATCTTAAACAAACAACAGCATATGCTTTTACATAGTTTTATATTTTAATCTTTGTATAATTTTATTTCAGATTTCAGTTTTATGCAGTTCAGCAGAATAATTGGATTAATGGATTATGAAATTTATGTTATAGCCCAAGTGCTTAGACTATGAATGAATGAGTATCATATTGCGCTATAATGTAGTTATGCTTAAAGGAAATATATATATATATATATATATATATATATATATATATATATATATATATATATATATATATATGTATAAAGAGAGAGAGAGAGAGAGAGAGAGAGAGAGACTGTAAAGAGAGAGAGAGAGAGAAGAAGTATATAGGGTAGCTGTTGTGTCTTCATTCATAAAGTGGCTATACGACTGGAGTGTCTAGTAACTACGTCATACTACAGTAGAGTATCAATGAGTGGGAGGGCCTTCAGTAATGACGTCTACGTAGTCTCTCTCTGGGTGCGTCTAAATTTAGCTAAGTTACCCTTTCAATTTCTTAGATTTATTCTGGTAAGTGCCTTTATTATTCACATTAGACATTATTGCATATGTTTGCCAATTAGGCTGTGGCTTCAAATACCTATTTCCAAAATGTGACCCATATCCAATGTTTTGGTAGGATTTTATAGGCGAAAATCAATTGGACACGGCCAAGAAATGCATAGTAAGTATCTTTATTTTCTCGTTCAGTGAATCACTGATTGAACGTTAATGCTCCAACGCATACAAGCCAATCCTATTGAACAATAACGTCATAAAACGCCGAAGCAAGCAGTTAGCGGTCAAGCTTCGTCAGATGTTTTAAAGTTTCCCACTTTTGACCAAAATCAAGGACGCAGTTGTCGCCACTCCATGATCCTTGGTTGCAACGTTCACAGCAAAGCGTCTCTGCTGAGTCCGCACGCATTCCAGACTGCCAGTTAACGATTAATTTCACTTCGTCAGTGTACGGTCTCGGGTAACAGCGATAGTGCTTTGTAGAAGTGCGTTAACGATAGGACAACTGTGGTCAGGACCGTCAGGTTTGGTTGAGACTTCAGTCTCTTCCATTTGAAGAGCTCATTCTGTGCCTGTGAGTCTAGTGTGTCTTTTAACGTTGGCGAATAGAGTTTCGCTTCGATTGTGTTGATTTATAAAAATATATATAATATTTTTATCACGAGTTTTTCTCTTATTCAATAACTTTTATTACTTGAATGTAATGGTGTTTTGAACAGGCTTAATCTTAACAGTTGACTATTTAAGCTGATTTAACTCTGTTTTGAACTGACGGTATAGTGTTTTATGCTTATATTTTTGCTTGTTTAACCTTAATTTATGTGGACTTTTGTAACTTGTTTGAATGTATTTCATAGACTTAATTCTTTTTGTGGAAAAGATAACTCTAATTTTTTCTAGTTTATTTTAACAAATATTTTTAATGTGTAATATTGTGTACAACTTACGTCATCGTATAGCACCGATTCTATTTTACGCTCCTAGATTATAACTCGTGTAAGGCATTGATTATTAATTTTTTTATAGTATCAGATCTCTGATGATCCGAATAATATAATGTTCAGTCCCTCGAAAAATTTCATTTTCAAGATTTTATTTTGAAATTGCAAATATGACTGGTTGCAGTAGAAATATTATAAATAAATCCATACACTGTTCTAAAGTGCACTTAATATTTTCAGATATTCTTTACCACTTCGTGAACCAGACTTCGACTGCCAATATTCCAGTCAAGCCAAAATTCCAGTCAAAAGCTCTGAAAAATGTAGTCTTCAACTTAAACAAATTTGGCTTTAAGTAAACCAGGTAAGGTATACACTATAGTGTAAAAGTAAAGTGAACCATTTTTTTATCTACCTCCACCCCTGCAGGGACGGTGCCCCTGTAGGGGTGGAGCCCCCTCCCATGCCCTGTTTTACAGGTCTTATGACCTATGGACAGGTGCATGGGAGGTTGGGGGGGCGGGGTAAACTGACTTGAATCTAAGGTGGTAAGTTTCCTGAGAATAGTAATTTTAGAGGTTAACGGTCCTTGAGTTTTTCTTCTAACATTAATTATAAATTTAATTTTTTAGGAGTTTTCAAGTTTTAATAACTTTTTGAACAAAATATTGGTTATGCTTGTTAATGAGATAGTAGAAAAGTTTATGTACGGGAATAAATATTACATTTCATTGAAGGGGAATAAATATTACATTTCATTGAAGGGGAATAAATATTACATTTCATTGAAGGGGAATAAGTATTACATTTCATTGAAGGGGAATAAATATTACATTTCATTGTAGGGGAATAAATATTACATTTCATTGAAGGGGAATAAATATTACATTTCGTTGAAGGGGAATAAATATTACATTTCGTTGAAGGGGAATAAATATTACATTTCATTGTAGGGGAATAAATATTACATTTCATTGTAGGGGAATAAATATTACATTTCATTGTAGGGGAATAAATATTACATTTCATTGTAGGGGAATAAATATTACATTACTTGAAGGGGAATAAATAGTACATTTCGGTGAGGGGGAATAAATATTACATTTCGTTGAAGGGGAATAAATATTACATTTCATTGTAGGGGAATAAATATTACATTTCATTGTAGGGGAATAAATATTACATTTCATTGTAGGGGAATAAATATTACATTTCATTGTAGGGGGTAGAAAAGTATGTAGGGGAATAAATATTCCATTTCATTGGAGGGGAATATATTTTCATTTCAATTGAAGGAGAAAAATAAATACAATTTCATTGAAGGGGAACATAAATAATTACATTTCATTGAAGGAGAATAAATATTACATTTCATTGAAGGGGAATAAATATTACATTTCATTAAAGGAGAATAAATATTACATTTCATTGAAGGAGAATAAATATTAAATTTCATTGAAGGGGAATAAATATTACATTTCATTGAAGGGGAATAAATATTACATTTCAATTGTAGGTTGAATAAAAATATTACATTTCATGTAGGGGAATACATATTACTTTTTCATTGTAGGGGAATAAATATTACATTTCATTGTAGGGGAATAAATATTACATTTCATTGTAGGGGAATAAATATTAACTTAATCTTATGTTTTTCTTTATTCTAACTCTAAAAATATTTAACTTAACTTTTAAATTTTCAGTAGTAACTTCGCTTTACATTCACGTCTGGTGTTTTAATTTTGCAACTTAAATGGACGTTAACTTAATATTTTTGTTTGTTAAATTTAGCTTTATTTTTTTATAATTGTAAGGTTTAAAATTTTTTAAAAGTAAACTTTTGATGGTGTATTTTGAAATCTTTATGGTGTTTTGAAAACTTAATTTCATTTGTTAATAGTTCATTTGTTCATAGTCAAAATGTAAGTTACTTAAAATTTTTCTTAAAGTTTAAATAAATTTGGGTTGGCAATTCTGTTTTAATTAATATTTTGAATTTCCAGATTTAACTTTTAATGAGTTTTGAAAACTTAATTTATTTGTTCCTAGTTAAACACTTTTCAATTTGAATCTTATATATTCGTGATAATGTCAACAGTACAAAGAGCAGGCCTATATTTTTTATGAGACAGGCCTATGGTTTTATACAGTTACACATAGCCTACCAATAATGAGGTAGACACTAATAAAATGTTAAAAATCAGTTCTAGATTTTAACTCTATGACTTGAGATGAAATAAAACTTGTACAAGTTTGCTCATCAACTCTTGACAGTTTTGAAAATTTAAACAATCGTTCCTAAGGTCACTTCACTTGCTATCAGTTTAGGGGACTGCTGGTCCCGTGGTTTAATTCTGCATTGGAGAAGCTTTGGTCTATTGCAAGGGCTTAATTTCATCTAGAATAAATCTTATTTACCGACTTCATTTAGAATCTTAAAGGTCTTTATATTTGCAAGAAAGTATTTCTGCCGCAGATTTTTTTTTTTCAGCATGTTTCTCTGAACAGTTATTTGATGCAACGGATGAGACGACTGTTAAAGAACGCGAGTTTGTTGCTTTTACGTCGCTATATTTTTTAAAACTAGGTGAGAATAGAGCCTGTCATTGGCGAAGTCCTTTGCTTGTCAAAAGTTGTACTGTCTTAATTGTTCAAAAGTAATAGTATGATACTCCATCAGCCTTTGTAAACTAATCTTATTTTCTTACATTAAAATCCAACAAAATTTTTAGACTATTTTAAGGTATTAAACCTGGACCAGTTAGGATAGTTTTCATATCTCAAATCCCAGGTTTTTTAATTTGTAAAAATAGTCAAATGGTATGTGCCATTAATTGGTATTAAGGAAGTATTTAGTTATAATTTTTATTAATGTAAGACTGTTATTAGTTTTATGTTGAAATTTATGGTAAAAGGAAGAAAGCTGAAATTTGAAATTAGATTAATTGGTTTATAATTTAAATTAAATTGAATTAGTTTGAATGTTTCATTTGCCACTGTAAAGGACAAATACGAGAGAAAGCCTTTAGGTAATCTTATTTTGTATTTATTAGTTGAAACAAATTTGGTTTTAATAGCTGTTCAGCTAGTGCAACACATTATATTTAAGTTCAACATGTAAATGAAGGCATAAAATTTATTGTAAATAAAGTCCACTAAGAAAGCAGTTTTGAAAGATGATCACAGGCAAGAAACCATTTTTCCCGTCAAATAGTGCTTAATAGTAATTGCTCATAAGAGCTTAAGGGTGGTTTTTGTGAAATACTAAGTAGAATGTGTATCTGTATGTATACCAAAATAATTCTCCATTTACCAGCTGGAAACTTTTCTTAAAACGGAAAATATGAAGTACCAGAGTTGCTCTTTGATATTGAAACAAAATGCCAGCTTCCCCAAATAAGTGAAACGGTACTCCTCTCGGGTTATGCTGCGGTAATTACAGCATCTGTAGACATAAGATTGTCTATCAGCATCGCCCCCAACCCCAGCCTTTATAAACTGTATTGAGGTATGTAATTCAGGGGAGCAAATTGTGGTACACAAGACAAATGTGTTAAATCTAAAGGCCTGTCCACACGCGCGGGCTTGATCGGCGTGCTCCGGGGTTGACGGGCAAATTCTGGCGGGCTTACGGTGAATGTTGTCCACATTTGTGAGGCGATGGAGAGGTTGGCGTGCCCGACGATGCCAGTAGTGTGTTCAGTGCAGTACGATAAACATATTGTGTAGCATGATAATTGCTGTGTGTGTGATGAAAAAGAAGAAAAACGAGAGAATGTGGTGCAAAGAATGGCTCGTTAAAAGAAATGTATATAGTTAACGTACGTCTGCCAGGGTCGAAGCTAAATCACCACCATGGAGATTTTACTACAAGACCCATCGGGCAATTTGACGGTTTGCCCGTCAAGTGTGCCCGTTAGAGGGGAGGTCCGCCGATCAGGCCCAGTCATGTGGACAGGCCTTTAGTAAATTGTTCGCAACTTAAGAGTTCTAACATAAGCAAATTGTTTTAAATCTTGGGAAATAAATTAATAATTGACGGGTAAAGGAAAATTCTTTCCTAAACTCCAGAAGTTAACACCATTTAATGTCAACGGATCAGAAATGGAACCAAAAAAAGTTAGGTATGTATAAATACTTCATACCAAACGAACTCGCCCTAGCTGATCTTAATAGTCGGGTTAAAGACTATTGTCACAGCTATTGACGTCTGACCCAGATGTTTGACCCAGATGTTAACTAATCTAAAACTTAACCATGAGTGCCATCTCTATGATAACATCACCTTCCTTGGCTCCAACCTACATATATTAGAATATTCATGTTCCTTGGATATATCGCAAAAATTCTTTTGAGTAAGGCAAACTTGACATACGGTTTGATACAGTGCATTGGGTTTTATTACCAGACAAGTTGATGGAATCTTGGAATGGTTGAACAATTTTTTCACTCTTACGAATTTCAAACATAATTTGGTTGTAACTTAATCTCTTAAGCAGAAATACATTACCGAATTATCTTTTAGAGATGACTAAAGCTGGATGAGCAGGAAAAATAAATTTAGAAAATTTGATTATCATTCAGGGTTAGAAAGAACCAGAACAAATGGAGACTACAGACAAGAACGGGTAATTATAGGCAATAACTGCTCACGGACTGCAAGGGACGGTCCCGCGAATACCCAACCACTAGGGTTTGGGGCGTCACACTCACATCTATGCCGCTGTGTTTAGTACTAGCCCTGCGCACTGTGGGTTAGTCTCCCCTAAAATAACGGTAAAGTCTTAAGCTACCCAATACTATAAGAAATTAATTTCCAAAGAAATACCAGACGCTGCGTTACTACCTAGATCTACCCAGGAAGGCAGGATCACAAATCAGTCCTTAACCGATTGAGATTAAATATTAAAAGTTATGAAAATAGAACTGTCACCTGAGAGATGTAGCCTACCGTCCATAGAACAATAAATGTGGATACGTTACAAGTGCTTGCACATAACCATGCAATCGGGAAATTCCATTAAGTATTTGTGGTCTTGCCAATTATGGCAGCAGTAAATACAGTCATTTGATCGTGGATGAGGTTAGCTGCAGAAAAATTACAAGTTTAAAAAAAATTCGGTTAATTAAATTTAAGCCGAGTTTTCTTCCCTTCAGAGTCACTCTAGCCCAGTTTCTATGATACTTTTATGCCTTTTCAAAGCGAATGGTTTTATGCCTTTTCTTTTCAAAGCGAACGGAGGAGAGAGAGAGAGGAGAGAGAGAGAGAGAGAGAGAGAGAGAGAGAGAGAGAGAGAGAGAGAGAGGGGGGGGGGGGGGGGGGGGGGTGGGGGGTCGGTTCTGATTCATACGATGACGATACTCATGTCAGCCACGTAAGGGGTTAGGAGACTCCATTACATTTTCAATTGCTTAATATTAAGGCTTCAAAGAGTGTGCTTGTGACACCCATCATGAAGACAAAGCTTTACTCTTCCACCTATAACAAGCTTTCTTAGGATGTTTTTGAGGTGACCCGGTGGTAACAAGGTCACAAAAAAAAAAAAATGTCAATTTTGGCTAGGAAAAAAGTCATTTACTTTCTCTTTTTTTTTTTTCCAATTGGTTACCCGCCGTGTTGAAGTCACAGGGGAGGGAATTCACAATAATTCTTGGGGGCCATTATCATTATGAATATTTACAGTTGCTTGTTACTGTTTATAATGAAATCTCCAACGGGCTCGTACTAAAACGCTGCAAATGTGGATACATATGGGGTTAACACCCATGGGGATTACTATCTATGGTAGATCATTGTGACTTATTTAACTTTTTTTTTTTTTTGTTTTTTTTTCCTGTCACTTTTCTTTCAGTTTTTTTTTTTTTTTACTTAGATTGGTTTTTAGGTGATATCATTTACATCTCCAAAAGGCAGTCTCAAAACATCATCACAAATCTCCCGAATGGGGGGTTGTGCCGTCAGTGCACTTCATGGGGCGCACATGTAGTCATTACTAGGTTCTTTGCAGCGTCCCCTTCGCCCCCTAGCTGCAAACTACTTTCCTTCCTTTTACTGTACCTCCTTTTCATATTCTCTTTTCTTCCATCCTTACTGTCCACCCTCTCCTAACAATTGTTTTCTTAGTGCTCCTGCTTTGAGATTTACTCCTGTTACACTTTCAAATCTTTTACTGCTAATTTCCGTTTCAGCGCTGAATGGCCTTAGTTACCAATGCTTGGCATAATGCCAAAAATCTGTATAAATAAGAAAACAATCATCACCAATTCGTGCGAATGTCTTGATTTTCCAACACATAGTACTAATATTGTGGACTCAGGTTAACTCCTTCCTTACGAAGAGTAGCAACAATTATTAATGAGTGTTTGTTTGTAGTAAGGCACCTCTGATATTTAGTCAGTCGTGGAATGTAATCCATGGAAAGCCTGTTTGAAGCTAAGATATTTCATACAAATAATATATACACACAGAGGAGGGGTAATTATTAATTAATAAGTAGTTCGTATCCTCACAGGCCTTGAACCACCAGACACGAGAAACTAACGACGTTTAATGATAATACCTTAAACCATCCGGCTAACCAACTGATGGTTCAAGTTCTCGTGTCTAGCTGTTCAAGTCAGACATTTTTTATTTATGTTTCTAATAAGCTCATCTAAAAGTAAATTTTTTTTTTTTCTAAAGTCACCAGCAAACTACGTTTTATTATATAGCGGCACAATTAGTGTATTGATTAATAGAAGTACTTTTCTTTCCAGTCCTTCGTTGAGGCGTCTGGAATCATGCTGGATACTTCGGACGATCTGGCTGACAGCTTATGGTAAGTGAATGTTTTTGCAAGTCGGTATAATGTCAGGACGGTCTTATTTCTAGTCCAAGTTAAAGGTTAAGTATCTCTCAGTTTAACCAGACCACTGAGCTGATCAACAGCTCTCCCAGGGGGAATGGCCCGAATGATTAGAAATAGTCTTCCGTGACTAGGAACCATTGGTTTACCTAGCAACGGGACCTACAGCGTATTGCGAGATCCGAACTACATTCCATATTGTTTAGAAATGAATTTCTAAGCCACCAGAAATAAATTCCTCTGATACAACGTGGGGTGAGCGGGGAATCGATCTCGCAAACTACCGAGTCGGTGGGTGAGCTCGTAAACCACTTGTCCAATTAGGAAGTGTACAAGTGATGACATGAAAGAGAAATGATAAGTAGGGATGACATTACTCCCCGACTTCATAAATCAAAAAATCTTTTTTTTATTTTTCTGTTTTGTAGCTTTTTACCGAAAAGCAACGCTCCAATACTGCTTGACGCGATTACAATTTCACAGGCTATAGTAGATTCACATCACCGGTGCATCTGATGTCTAGGCCAGTCCGTTAAGACTCTCCTAATTGGCTGTTTTTGATAAGCCAATTCACGGAGCTGGAAACTCTCAGTCTCTCTCAAGAGTTCAGATAGGCAGGATGTATGCTCCACTTCTCCTGAGGGATACGTCTTTCAAAAAGCATCCCTCAAGAGATGTGGAACATCCATACTCCCTATATGAACTCTCGAAAGAGACTGAGAGTTTCCAGCCCTGTGATTGGCTTATCAACAGCCAATCAGGAGCGTCGTAAGGGACTGGCCTAGACATCAAATCCACGGCTGATGTGAATCTACTATAATAGTTTAAGCTGCGGAAGTTTCACTGGTATTCCAGTCTAATTTTAACGATGTGTTTGTAGAGTGACGGCGACAGAATACTTGCTATGAAATATGAGTGACACTTGTTTCGGTGCGTTTTGTTTTTCTGGCGTTTCATTGTACTCGTATTTTGTACCAGAAACATTCTTAGCTAAAGTGAACTTTGAGTGTATATAATAAAGTAGCCTGTAGGTAAAAATTAAGCACGATATACTTGATTGATGCATATATATTTACTATGAGATTCAGGGCCTCTGTAACACTGTTTTTTCGCAATAACTTTTTATCTATGCATTTCATAAATATAACGCTTATTCAGAATACATATTATATCAACACATAAATTTGAGTGTATTCTGCACTACGTAGGTTGAATAAATTTCGTACTATAATGTAAAAGTGACCTTTTTTGAAGACGGGCCAACTTACTCAGAGAAAAAGGTTTCGAACGCACTCGTTAACGTAACTTATGACATCATTCTTCCCTCTTTCTCGATGGATGATTGGCTATACGTAACGAAGGCTAAACCTCTGACAACAATGACATACAAATTTAAATACAAGCAAAGCAGTACACCTTTATGACTGTGGAACCTCTCCACTGATAATTGTCATAATAAACCAAACAACAAAATATGTTAATAATACAAAAACACTTCGATTATTAGTCTAACTCCCAAATAAGTTTCCAAAGAAATTACAGTCTACTTTATAGGTTACAATCAGATTGACAAGATGGTAGGGAATAGTTGGTAATTACCAAAAACCATAGTAGACAAGCTTGATTTGATAACTGCTATATCCAATGTCAAGCAATTTTTATTTATTGGCTATCTACCTATTTACTGAAAAAAATAGCCGGTACCGTATATGGCTTTAAAACCTTCACCAATAATTATCGTCAGAATGGTGACTTCATGAGGCTCCACCCACTTTCACCTCGTTTATAATTCAGGATAACACTGAAGGCTACCATGGGCATTGTTGGATAAGAAAAATTTAACTTCTGGCTATAAAAACTAATTTTCTCGAGTAGTTGTAAGAAGTGCTAAATGATCCTCAAGGATCCCAGCAGTTGGTCTAAACGTTTAATTCATGTATATTACTGCTATACTGTTGCGACACTACTACACGTATATTACTACGCTAGCACTGATACCCCCCCACATCTATGTATCGGTCCGCCATTCATAAAGTCTTTGGGTTTCAGAGCCGATGGAATTTCTGTCTGGTGGATGGGCGGGGCAACATTTAGTCAAAAGGTGTTTGTTTCCTTGCTTACGTAATGAATGTTTTTTCGACTCTTGGCTCGTAATCATTGGCCATGGCGTCGGCTAGATTATTTTTACTCTATAAAATTAAAACTATCGGGTTTAGGTTATTGATAATGCTGACAAAATTTGTGTGTGGTTGTAAAATATACACATGTCAACTTTCAGCTACATCCGATGCTTTGACAAGAGCAAAGTCCAAAAAACCGTGTTACAGAGACCCTGAATCTCATAGTAATATCTCGATAAGAATGTTTTTAAATAAAGAGATTAAGAGAGTAAATTTTTCTTTAAATATTTTTACGGGAAGAAAGAATACGAGTAATATCTATTTATTATTAGCAAAAGTGAAACTTCATTATATATAACAATAGTAGCTTTTGATAGAAATAACGCATAATATACTTTATTGATGCCTATGTATTAGTATTCAATAGTAATGTTTTTAGATAAAGAAATTACAAGGTTAAAGGTTAAATTTTTTCTTTTATACAGGAAAAAAAAACACGAGTAATATCTTATTTTATTATTAGCAAAACTGAACTTTATTATATATAAAAATAGTAGCCTTTAGATATAAATAATGCATAATATAATTTATTGATACCTATGTATTTAATATTCAATGATAATGTATTGAAATAAAGAAATTACGAGAGTAAAATTTTCAAAAGACCAAAGACCAAAGCCGTAAAGTAGCTCAGTGGCGTGATCGGTATGGTCTTGACCTGCCACCACGGTGGCCGTGAGTTCGATTCTCGGGCATTCCATTGAGGTGTCAGAGATGTGTATTTCTGGGTTTTGGGTAGAAGTTCACTCACGACGTGGTTCGGAAGTCACGTAAAGCCGTTGGTCCCGTTGCTGAATAACCACTGGTTCCATGCAACGTAAATCACCAAACAAACAAACAAACAAGAAACAGAATTGTTTCTCAAAATTATTAAAAACCAAAACATTTCTGAACGTTTAAAGGTTAAAAAAAAAAAAAAAATAGGAGATATCCCCTTTAATGTCATCCAGTATTCATCAAAGATCCAACTATGAGTAAAACCACCTTTATAGTTCTTGATGGAAAAAAAGTCCCAATTCGTCTACGAAACGGAAACCTTTTCAACGGCATTAGACTCCTCCCCCCACTCAAATCAGGAACCACAAAAAATAAACCAAACCTTTTATTTCAACTTTCCGACATCAGACACAACAAGTTTTTCACTTTCGCTTTTAGTTCAGTGGCCGGAACATTTTTCGTGCAATATTGAAAAAATGGAGAAATTCTGTCGCTGTCAACGATCGTTTCAACTTGAATTATGACACTGAAATGATACTGGTACTGATGAGAAGCGTAGATTTTCCTTTTGAGATTCGATATTTTAATGATCCAAATTCCTTCACCACTGTTCTTCCCCATTTCATTTCGTCATATAAGAAGACAATGAAAGCTTTGTACAGTGGAAGACCCTATTGCACTCAGATTACTCTGATATGGAGAGGGATGTATATAATTCTAAATGATACTTTTTTTTGGTCAAATAAGGCAAACCTTTTTTTTATCTTTTTTTTTATTGGGGGCTGGGGGGGGGGGGGGGGGGGTGTTGTCAAATAGACCAAAACCCTTATTTTTTGGTCAAATACACCAAATACTGCAAATAGACCAAACCCCCTTTTTTGGTCAAATAGGCCAAGTCATATTTTGGGGAAATAGACCAAACCATTTTTTTTTGGTCAAATAGACGAAATACCTTTTTTTTGGACAAATAGACCAAACCCCCAACCCTTTTTTTGTCAAATAAACAAAATTTTTTTTTTTTTTTTGTCAAATAGACCAAACTATTTCTTTGGTCAAATGGGGATCAAACCCACTTTTTTGGTCAAATAGACTAAACCCGTTTTTTTTTTGTCAAATAGACCAAACCTGTGGTCAAATGACGAAACTGTTTTTTTCGTCAAATGGACGACCTTTTTTTTGGTCAAATAGACCAAGCAACCCCTTTTTTTAGTCAAATAGACCAACCCCCCCCTTTTTTAGTCAAATAGACAAAAATCCCTTTTTTTTGTGTGTGTAAAATAGACCAAAGCCTTTTTTTTGTCAAATAGACCAAAAAATTTTGGGTCAAATAGACCAATTTTTTTTTTGGTCAAATAGACCAAACAATTTTTTTTGTCAAATAGACCATTTTTTTTTTTTTTATTTTTTTTTTTTTTTTTTGTCAAATAGACCAATTTTTTTTTTATTTTGTCAGATAGACCAAACCCTTTTTTTGGGCAAATAGACCAAAGTTTTTTGTTTGTTTTTGATTGTTTGTTTGTTTGTTTATTTGTTTTTTTGTGGTCAAAATAGACAAAAATAGATATCGTAACGTACTTCAAGTTGCTTTGGATACCTTCAAATGATGCTTTACGTGAGTTGAAATCTGAAAATTATGTTTATTCTTGGTTTATATTGATCTTCAATCTCCCGCCTTTCGTGTATAAATGAGATTAAGTACCATTAATAAAGATGGAATAATTAGCCTCCAATGTAGGGGAGACCGGGGTTAGTTGCATACAGGGGCAGGTTGATACACTGTCAACGTCTTCATCAAATGGAAATAGTTGGGGCCGAGGTTCTTCACACGATTAGGCGTCAGTATCAGCCTTATCCTCGTTGAGCGAAAGATAAGTTGATCACCTGTCTAAATATTTTGACCTTTCGTATTATTTTCATAGACCTTAATGAACTCGTTTTCATGCAAAATAGTGTGATTTTAAAAAATTTGTGTTTATGATTCATATG
>NC_087206.1:69224781-69227281 GCF_015104395.2 Macrobrachium nipponense | reverse complement strand
GTTGTTTTTTCTTCAACTATTCCTGTTTACGTATCGGAGCTCTTTCAAGGACCGGGCCTCATACGTAAAAATGTCGACCTCGCTAAGGATTCGAACCTGGCTTGCTTAAAAAAAGCTTGTAAATCGCGTTATCCCTTGTGAAACGAATGTAATTGTTTTCAAAGTGCAAAGAAAAACAAAGCACACTTGCAGCGGAAGAGACACTGGCTCATGGTAAGGTATACCATTCATTTAATATGATTATTCTATAACCAATGTTAGCTTAAGGTACGTTTAAGTATTTTTATTATGAAGTGTTTAAAAGAGTGTTAAGTAGGAAATATGTCATATTGTAATGGCCAGAGCGCCGAGCGAATCCTGTTATTTTGTAAATGCATTGTTCTCGTCTGACGAGACAGAGCACGTGTGTAGATAGATGCCAGAAAGTACCAGATCAAACTAGGAAGTGCTTTGCCAGGGTTTATTGCTGTGTGAGAAAGCCTAGCTAGTTAGGAGTGTTCTACTAATAGTTACGGCAAAAGAAGTGTACAATTCTTTTGTCTGTGATAGGTTAGGGGAATTCATTTTAACGTAAGTTTCATTCCAAGTGTTGGTAACCATTCAAGCTGGCCAGCTTTGGTAAGCTTCGTGCCTGTGCTGTCTCAACCAACCTTCGTTTCTCACAAAGCGGCAGCCATGTTTTTTATCCCTTAATTTGCATTATCTCAACGATTTAAGCAATGTAACGTAAGTCTTGAAAGTTTAACATAAATAGAAGTAATCTCAGTACTAGTATCTATCGTTCTGCCAGAGAAATTAACGTAATTCGCCTTGAATAAGAAATTAGAATTTCGTGTTGTAAATCGCTTTCGCATTTACAGATCAGCTGTTTGAACGCCTCGCTGTTCACACCGCTCTGCTAGCCCGCTCACGTGTTTCACCTAGCATCGTTCACTCGCTCGCTGAGCGAAAGTTTCATTTCCTTTCGTACTTAACGTAACCTCATTTACAAATGTTTGCTAACATTTCAGCTTAAAATCCTTACCGCCATTTCGCTTGTCACAGGGACCTAGTAAACTTACGTAAAGTTAACGTAAATCTTCAAAGAGTAAATTACAAGAATTGTTAACGTAAAACGCGTCTTTGTGAAATTCATATTGAAACGCAAATCATTTCATAAGCGCAAGCCGCTACCAGTAACGTAAAAGTCATTCACCGCGAGCGCGTTATCATTTTCATAAAACGTATTCAAAAGCAATTCTTTCAGTAAACGTTAACGTAAGTAAATCATTTAACGCAAGTTGCGTCATATTAAACTAACATTATTAGTTCAATTCAATACATGGGAGTTTTTCATATATCATTTTTCACCCTCTCAGAGAGAGAGAGAGAGAGAGAGAGAGAGAGAGAGAGAGAGAGAGAACCCATTATTCACGAAGCCAAGAGTACTACGTTCATTACTTATAGCATGCAGAACTAACATTATTTTAGTCTCTTGTGTCTTTATTACACTGAGCGTGATACGTACGTGCCTGTGTCCATTGCACAGTCCCTCAGCGAGGGACTGAGCAATTCCAAAATTACCATTACCTGTCGTTGCCCGAGTGGTCTTTTCGTTTTCTTTTTCACAAAAGACTTGTGTATACCGCAAGCACAACTCGCACAGTGTGCCACCGCTACCTTCATTACTTCCAGACAAGGAAGCCTACCAGTCTAGGACTGGCCACCACCAGTGCACGTCAGGTCTTATCATTTTGACAGTGCCACTAATTCTTGACACTGTCCATCGACTGGCTGCTGAAGTACTCCCACCTTTTACTTTCTCTCCTCCACCAATTACACTCTGCCCCAAACAGAGTACCATTTCATTTCAGTATACTTAAGTATACTGCATTTAGTGTCATCCGACGGGACACACCAGCACGATACCAGTGCTCCAACAAGGAACGCCTCCTAATAAGTGCCATTGCACCTGTACAGCCATACAGGTAGCCATTCTACCTGTGTGCTCCGTCCTTACGGAACGCCCAATTGATTAGTGTGTCCGTGTACAAGGGTCAGTGATCCTTCGGAACACTCAACAAGGGAACGCCTCCAAAGTGCCGCAATACCAGCCCTAAGTGCTGTCAAACCTGCGTGTCCGTCCTTACGGAACGCCCAATCTATTAATGTATCCGCTATCCCGGATCATCCAATCAAGGGTAACGCCTCCCGAAGTGCCGCAATACCAGCACTACTAGTGCTGTCCAAAAGGAATGCCTCCTGAAGCGATATGCACCTGTACAGGCCGTACAGGTAGCCCTATACCTGCGTGTCTGTTCTACGGAACGCCCATTCCATTATTGTATCCGTTATCTCGGATCACTCAACAAGGGAACGCCTCCCGAAGTGCCGTGCACCTGTATTGGACCTACAGGTAGCCCATTCCAGCGTCTCCCAAAAGTTGGGAACGCCCTTAAGTGTGATGTGCGCCGCACAGCTATTTTGATTTTCTGCCTCATCAGAAGGTGCCATTCCAGAA
>NC_087206.1:69192382-69224281 GCF_015104395.2 Macrobrachium nipponense | reverse complement strand
CGGGTAAAGGAAAATTCTTTCCTAAACTCCAGAAGTTAACACCATTTAATGTCAACGGATCAGAAATGGAACCAAAAAAAGTTAGGTATGTATAAATACTTCATACCAAACGAACTCGCCCTAGCTGATCTTAATAGTCGGGTTAAAGACTATTGTCACAGCTATTGACGTCTGACCCAGATGTTTGACCCAGATGTTAACTAATCTAAAACTTAACCATGAGTGCCATCTCTATGATAACATCACCTTCCTTGGCTCCAACCTACATATATTAGAATATTCATGTTCCTTGGATATATCGCAAAAATTCTTTTGAGTAAGGCAAACTTGACATACGGTTTGATACAGTGCATTGGGTTTTATTACCAGACAAGTTGATGGAATCTTGGAATGGTTGAACAATTTTTTCACTCTTACGAATTTCAAACATAATTTGGTTGTAACTTAATCTCTTAAGCAGAAATACATTACCGAATTATCTTTTATTGTACAAAAGCACGAGGGTAGGTGCTGGTGTTTGTAGATAATCTGCAATTTTGCTAGGTTGTGAGTAACAGTATGATAGAGATGACTAAAGCTGGATGAGCAGGAAAAATTAAATTTAGAAAATTTGATGTATATCATTCAGGGTTAGAAAGAACCAGAACATAAATGGAGACCACAGACAAGAACGGGTAATTATAGGCAATAACTGCTCACGGACTGCAAGGGACGGTCCCGCGAATGCGCCAACCACTAGGGTTTGGGGCGTCACATGTACGTCGCTGTGTTTAGTACTAGCCCCTGTGCACTGTGGGTTAGTCTCCCCCTAAAATAACGGTAAAGTCTTAAGCTACCCAAATACTATAAGAAATTAATTTCCAAAGAAATACCAGACGCTGCGTTACTACCTAGATCTACCCAGGAAGGCAGGATCACAAATCAGTCCTTAACCGATTGAGATTAACCCTCTTACGCCGATTGGACGTATTAAACGTCGAGTCAAAATGTCTCCCGTATGCCGATTGGACGTATCATACGTCGGCTCAAAAAAGTTTTTTTAAAAATTCGCGGAAAAATACTTATAGCCTACCAGCCGAAAACTTTTGTATCACGCGCCCTTGGGGGATGCTGGGAGTTCACGGATCAAGGCGTTGTTGTTTGTTTACAATCGCTACGCAGGCGCGCAAGCGCGAATTTCTTTCTTATCGCACTAAAAAGTATCAGTGACACATCTCGGAAATTATTTCGTCACTTTGACATAATTATTGCACCATTTTAAATTATCCTTTACATGAAGTGTTATATATGAAAATGTGCGCAATTTCATGCACAATACAACTAAAAAATACTCATGATTGTAGCTTTTATCAATTTTGAAATATTTTCATATAAATAACGATAAGTGCAAAAATTTCAACCTTCGGTCAACTTTGACTCTACAGAAATGGTCGAGAAACGCAATTGTAAGCTAAAATTCTTATATTATAGTAATATTCAATCATTTGCCTTCATTTTGCAACAAATTGGACGTCTCTAGCACAATATTTCGATTTATGGTGAATTTATGAAAAACTTTTTCCTTACGTTCGTGCGATAACTCTTCCGATAAATTTTTCGTGCGATTGTCCTAATGTTTGCACCCTTTTAAATTTGCCGTTACATAAAGTTTTATATATGGAAATGTGCGCAATTTCATGGACAATACAACAAAAGACAACCCATGGTTGTAGCTTTTATCAGTTTTGAAATATTTTCATATAAATAACGTTAAGTGCAAAAATTTCAACTTTCGGTCAGCTTTGACTCTACCGAAATGGTCGAAAACGCAATTGTAAGCTAAAACTCTTATATTCTAGTAATATTCAATCATTTACCTTCATTTTGCAACGACTTGGAAGTCTCTAGCACAATATTTTGATTTGGTGAATTTATGAAAAAAAAAAAAATTACGTTCGCGCGGTAACTCTTCCGAAAAAATCAGAATTTTTTGTGCGATTGTCGAAATGTTTGCACCATTTAAAATTAGCTGTTTCATAAGTTTTATATATGAAAATGTGCGCAATTTCATGTAGAATACAACTAAAAATTATGAAGGTTGTAGCTTTCTCTTTTTTCGAAATATTTGCATATAAATCACGATAAATAGAAAAAAAACCACGTTCGGTCAAATTTGACTCTACCGAAATAGTTGAAAAACGCAATTGTAAGCTAAAACTCTTACGGCCTAGTAATATTCCGTCATGTTTCTCATTTTGAAACAAATTTGAAGTCTCTAAAACAATATTGTGATTTATGGTGAATTTTTGAAAAATATATTTACCTTCACTCCGCGCGCCGATTCGCGGCCGCAAGTCTCCGAAATACGTACATGGCATGTATCCTAATATTTGCTCCTTTTTCATATTAGCCTTTTTATAGAGTTGCATATATCAAAATGTGCGCAAATTCATGAAGAATACAATAAAAATAATTGAAGGTTGTAGCTTTTTCATCTTTGAAATATGTGCATAAGAAAACAAAAAAATATATATTTAAAATTTCGACATTCGGTCAAATTTAACTCGTCCGAAATGGTCGAAATCTGCAATTCTAATCTAAAACTCTTACAGTATCGTAATATTCAATCATTTGTCATTAATTTTGAAACAAATTGGAAGTCTCTAGAACATTATTTAGAATTACGGTGAATTTTTGAAAAAAAAAAATATTTTTTGGCGTCCGCGCGTTACGAATTCGTACATCATTTTGTGATAATATTTTTCCGGTGTTACTTTTATTGTTTTACAATGTATTATATATCAAAATGATCGCAATTGAGTGTACAATACAACGCAAAAAAAAGTAACTGGTTAGCTGTGACCGTTTTCTGCACAGCGTGATTTGAATACAATTAATGTATGAATTTTTTTTTTTTCGCGGACCATATATCGCATTATTTTTACATATGATAATGATATTATTTTCATTTCTGATGGTTGCATTCTAAACTTCAGGCAATGACAAAAAAAGGAGCCAAAAATGAACTCTTAATCTTCAAAAGTACGCGCGCTGTAATTTTTTGAAAAAATTATTTTTTCCACTTCCGCGCTCACTCCAAACCAGGCCCGGCATACGGGAGACGTTTTGATTTTTAGGGCTCCGGCTTAAGAGGGTTAAATACTAAAAGTTATGAAAATAGAACTGTCACCTGAGAGATGTAGCCTACCGTACATAGAACAATAAATGTGGATACGTTACAAGTGCTTGCACATAACCATGCAATCGGGAAATTCCATTAAGTATTTGTGGTCTTGCCAATTATGGCAGCAGTAAATACAGTAATTTGATCGTGGATGTGGTTAGCATCAGAAAAATTACAAGTTTAAAAAAAATTCGGTTAATTAAATTTAAGCAGAGTTTTCTTCCCTTCAGACGTCACTCTAGCCCAGTTTCTATGATACTTTCATGCCTTTTCAAAGCGAACGGAGAGAGAGAGAGAGAGAGAGAGGGGCGGGGCGGTTCTGATTCATACGATGACGATACTCATGTCAGCCACGTGGGGTTAGGAGTACTCCATTACATTTTCAATTGCTTAATATAAAGGCTTCAAAGAAAGTGTGTCTTGTGACACCCATCATGAAGACAAAGCTTTAAGGCCAGTCCACACGAGCGGGCTTGATCGACGTGCTCCGGGTTTGACGGGCAAATTCTGGCGGGTTTATCCGTGAATGTTGTCCACACGGGTGAGGCGATGGAGAGGTGGGCGTGCCCGACGATGCCAGTAGTGTCTTCAGTGCGGTACGATAAACACGGTGCCTACCGCAAAGAAGATATTGCGTAGCATGATAATTGCTTTGTGTGTGATGAAAAAGAAGAAAAAGAAAAGAATATTGTGCAAAGAATGGCTCAGTAAAAGAAATGTATATGGTTAACGTACGTCTGCCAGGGTCGAAGCTCAAGCCATCGGGCACCACCATGGTGATTTTGCTTCAAGACCCATCGGGCAATTTGACGGTTTGCCCGTCAAGTGTGCCCGTTAGAGGGGAGGTCCGCCGATCAGGCCCGGTCGTGTGGACAGGCCTTTAAGGCCTGTCCACACGATCGGGCCTGATCGGCCGGACTTCCCCTCTAACGGGCACACTTGTTACGGGCAAACCGTCAAATTGCCCGATGGGTCTTGAAGACAAAATCACCATGGTGGTGGCCCGATGGCTTGAACTTCGACTTCGACCCTCCCCGCAGACCGGGCTACGTTAACCATAATACATTTCTTGTACTGAGCCATTCTTTGCACCATATTCTCTTCTTTTTCATCATACAATGTAATTATCATGCTACACTACCTTCTTCTTTGCTGTAGGTACCATGTTTATCGTACCGCACTCAACACACATACTGGCATCGTCGGGTTACGCCCACCTCTCAATTGCCTCACCTGTGTGGACAACATTCACAGGTAAGCTCGCCAGAATTTGCCCGTTAACCCCGGAGCACGCCGATCAGGCCCGCTCGTGTGGACAGGCCTTTACTCTTCCACCTAGAACAAGCTTTTCTTAGGATGTTTTTGAGGTGCCCGGTAACAGTCACAAGAAAAAATGTCAATTTTGGCTAGGCAAAAAAAAAAAAGTAATTTATTCATGGTTACCCGTATTGAAGTCGCAGGGGAGGAAATTCACAATAATTCTTGGGGGCCATTATCATTATGATATTTACAGTTGCTTGTTACTGTTTATAATGAAATCTCCAACGGGCTCGTACTAAAAACGCTGCAAATGTGGATACATACAGGGTTAAAACCCATGGGGATTACTAGCTATGGTAGATCATTGTGACTTTTATTTAACTTTTTTTTTTCCTGTCACTTTTCTTTCAGTGATTTTTTTTTTTTTACTTAGATTGGTTTTTAGGTGATATCATTTACATCTCCAAAGGCAGCCTCAAAACATCATCACAAATCTCCCGAAGGGGGGGTTGTGCCGTCAGTGCACTTCATGGGGCGCACTGTAGGCATTACTTAAGGTTCTTTGCAGCGTCCCTTCGCCCCCTAGCTGCAACTACTTTCCTTCCTTTTACTGTACCTCCTTTCATATTCTCTTTCTTCCATCTTACTGTCCACCCTCTCCTAACAATTGTTTCTTAGTGCACCTGCTTTGAGATTTGCTCCTGTTACACCTTTCAAATCTTTTACTGCTAATTTCCATTTCAGCGCTGAATGGCCTTAGTCACCCCAGTGCTTGGCATAATGCCAAAAATCTGTATAAATAAGAAAACAATCATCACCTATTCGTGCGAATGTCTTGATTTTCCAACACATAGTACTAATATTGTGGCTCACGGTTAACTCCTTCCTTACGAAGAGTAGTAACAATTATTAATGATGTTTGTAGTAAGGCACCTCTGATATTTAGTCAGTCGTGGAATGTAATCCATGGAAAGCCTGTTTGAAGCTAAGATATTTCATACAAATATATATACACACAGAGGAGGGGAATTATAATTAATAAGTAGTTCGTAGCCTCACAGGCTTGAACCACCAGACACGAGAAACTAACGACGTTTAATGATAATATCTTAAACCATCCGGCTATCCATCTGATGGTTCAAGTTCTCGTGTCTAGCTGTTCAAGTCTGTGAGACGACGAACTACTTGTCAATTATGATACCCTTTTGATATACGTATATATATATATATATATATATATATATAGATATATATATATATATATATATATATATATATATAATTATATATATATATATCAAACTTTTCCTTAGCCAAGGAATGATTTAAAGCAAAAATGCTCGCTAAATTATGATACAGATAAAGATCACATTTCATTTTAATAGGAACGTTTTTTGAACCTCAGTATTATTAAAATCGAGAGAGAGAGAGAGAGAGAGAGAGAGAGAGTCTCAGGCATTTTTTATTTATGTTTCTAATAAGCTCATCTAAAAGTAAATTTTTTTTTCTAAAATCACCAGCAAACTACGTTTTATTATATAGCGGCACAATTAGTGTATTGATTAACAGAAGTACTTTTCTTTCCAGTCCTTCGTTGAGGCGTCTGGAATCATGGATTCTGATTTCCTTACACCGAACGGGAGAGCTACTGGATACTTCGGACGATCTGCCTGACAGCTTATGGTAAGTGAATGTTTTTGCAAGTCGGTATAATATCAGGACGGTCTTATTTCCAGTCCAAGTTAAAGGTTAAGTATCTCTCAGTTTAACCAGACCACTGAGCTGATCAACAGCTCTCCTAGGGGGAATGGCCCGAAGGATTAGAAACAGTCTTACGTGACTAGGAACCAATTGGTTACCTAGCAACGGGACCTACAGCGTATTGCGAGATCCGAACTACATTAAAATTGAGAAATGAATTTCTAACCACCAGAAATAAATTCCTCTGATTCAACGATGGCTGAGCGGGGAGTCGATCTCGCAACTACCGAATCGGTGGGCGAGCTCGTAAACCACTTGTCCAATTAGGAAGTGTACAAGTGACTGACATGAAAGAGAAATGATAAGTAGGGATGACATTACTCCCCGACTTCATAAATCAAAAATCTTTTTTCATTTTCTGTTTTTGTAGCTTTTTACCGAAAAGCAACGCTGCAATACAGCTTGACGCAGATTACAATTTCACAGGCTATAGTAGATTCACATCACCGGTACATCTGATGTCTAGGCCAGTCCGTTAAGACTCTCCTAATTGGCTGTTGATAAGCCAATCACGTAGCTGGAAACTCTCAGTCTCTCTCAAGAGTTCAGATAGGCAGGATGTATGCTCCACTTCTCCTGAGGGATACGTCTTTCAAAAGCATCCCTCAAGAGATGTGGAACATCCATCCTCCCTATATGAACTCTCGAAAGAGACTGAGAGTTTCCAGCCCTGTGATTGGCTTATCAACAGCCAATCAGGAGCGTCGTAAGAGACTGGCCTAGACATCAAATCCACGGCTGATGTGAATCTACTATAATAGTTTAAGCTGCGGAAGTTTCACTGGTATTCCAGTCTAATTTTAACGATGTGTTTGTAGAGTGACGGCGACAGAATACTTGCTATGAAATATGAGTGACACTTGTTTCAGTGCGTTTTTTTTCTGGCGTTTCATTGTACTCGTATTTGTCCCAGAAACATTCTTAGCTAAAGTGAACTTGAGTGTATATAATAAAAGTAGCCTGTAGGTAAAAATAATGCACGATATACTTGATTGATGCATATATATTTAATATCTCGATAAGAATGTTTTTAAATAAAGAGATTAAGAGGGTAAATTTTTCTTTAAATATTTTTACGGGAAGAAAGAATACGAGTAATATCTTATTTTATTATTAGCAAAAGTGAACTTCATTATATATAACAATAGTAGCTTTTTGATAGAAATAACGCATAATATACTTTATTGATGCCTATGTATTTAGTATTCAATAGTAATGTTTTTAGATAAAGAAATTACGAGGTTACATTCTTTTCTTTTATACACGAAAAAAGAACACGAGTAATATCTTATTTTATTATTAGCAAAACTGAACTTTATTATATATAAAAAATAGTAGCCTTTAGATATAAATAATGCATAACATAATTTATTGATTCTCATGTATTTAATATTCAATGATAATGTATTGAAATAAAGAAATTACGAGAGTAAAATTTTCAAAGACCAAAGCCGTAAAGTAGCGCTTCAGTGGCGTGATCGGTATGGTCTTGACCTGCCACCACGGTGGCCGTGAGTTCGATTCTCGGGCATTCCATTGAGGTGTCAGAGATGTGTATTTCTGGGGGTAGAAGTTCACTCTCGACGTGGTTCGGAAGTCACGTAAAGCCGTTGGTCCCGTTGCTGAATAACCACTGGTTCCATGCAACGTAAAATCACCATACAAACAAACAAACAAGAAACAGAAGAATTGATTCTCAAAATTATTGAAAACCAAAACATTTCTGAACGTTTAAAGGTTAAAAAAAATAGAGATATCCCCTTTAATGTCATCCAGTATTCATCAAAGATCCAACTATGAGTAAAACCACCTTTATAGTTCTAGATGGAAACAAGTCCCAATTCGTCTACGACACGGAAACCTTTTCAACGGGGCATTAGACTCCTTCCCCCACTCAAATCAGGAAACCACAAAAAAAATAACCCTTTTATTTCAACTGTCCGACATCAGACACAACAAGTTTTTCACTTTCGTTTTTAGTACAGTGGCCGGAACATTTTTCGTGCAATATTGAAAAAATGGAGAAATTCTGTCGCTGACAACGATCGTTTCAACTTGAATGACACTGAAATGATACTGGTACTGATGGAAAGCGTGGATTTCCTTTTGAGATTCGATATCTTAACGATAAATCCTTCACCACTGTTTCTTCCCCATTTCAATTCGTCATATAAGAAGACAATTAATGCTTTGTGCAGAGGAAGACCCTATTACATTCAGATTACTCTGATATGGAGAGGGATGTATATAATTCTAAATGATACTTTTTTTTTTGGTCAAATAAGGCAAACCCTTTTTTATCTTTTTTTTTTTTGTGGGGGGGGGGTGTCAAATAGACCAAACCCTTATTTTTTAGTCAAATACACCAAATACTTATTTATTTATTTATTTTTTTTGTCAAATAGACCAAATCCCCTTCTTTGGTCAAATAGGCCAAATCCATTTTTTTTTTATTTTGGGGAAATAGACCAAACCATTTTTTTTTTTTGTCAAATAGACGAAATACCTTTTTTTGTCAAATACATCAAACTTTTTCTTTGGTCGAATGGGGACCAAACCCACTTTTTTTTGGTCAAATAGACTAAACCCTTTTTTTTGTCAAATAGACCAAACTTTTTTTTTTTAGTCAAATAGACAAAAATCCTTTTTTTTTTTTTTTGGGTGGTAAAATAGACCAAACAATTTTTTGGTCAAATAGACCAAACATTTTTTTGGTCAAATAGACCAAACAATTTTTTGGTCAAATAGACCAATTGGGAGGGGGGGGGGGGGTGTGTTCAAATAGACCAAAACAATTTTTGGTCAAATAGACCAAACCCCTTTTTTTTTTTGGTCAAATAGACCAAACCCCCTTTTTTTGGGCAAATAGACCAAAGTTAATTTATTTATTTATTTATTTTTTTTGGGGGGTCAAATAGACAAAAATAGATATCGTAACTTACTTCAAGTTGCTATGGATACCTTTAAATGATGCTTTACGTGAGTTGAAATCTGAAAATTATGTTTATTCTTGGTTTATATTGATATTCAATCTCCCGCCTTTCGTGTATAAATGAGATTAAGTACCATTAATAAAGATGGAATAATTAGCCTCCAATGTAGGGGAGACCGGGGTTAGTTGCATACAGGGGCAGGTTGATACACTGTCAACGTCTTCATCAAATGGAAATAGTTGGGGCCGAGGTTCTTCACACGATTAGGCGTCAGTATCAGCCTTATTCTCGTTGAGCGAAAGACAAGTTGATCACCTGTCTAAATATTTTGACCTTTCGTATTATTTTCATAGACCTTAATGAACTCGTTTTCATGCAAAATAGTGTGATTTTTAAAAATTTGTGTTTATGCTTCATATGTGTTTGGACTTCATTTTCCCATAATTCAAATAAGTAGCAAAATTTATGAGGAGTAGGAAAATAAATCGCTCGGGGCTAGTTGTTACAATCAGTAACAACTTGCCCCGCATAATATATAGTTGTATCTGGTCGTCCAAAAGAAAATCCATAGGATACACCTGTAGTTGTAGATGCCACTAGAAATAGGTAATGAAACCAAAGCAAATTATGAAAGCCCCTTACCGTCTACTGAAGCTTGCATAGGCTACATGATACCTACCTGTGAACCTCCTCAAAACCATCTAACTCCCCAGTAAATAACAAGCCTTTGAAGATGATTCCAGTCCCTGTTACAAGCACAAGCAAGGATGGTTTAGATAGGCCTTACATATACAAATCACCTCTTTCTGTAAAGACAGAACAAAGACCTACAGGAGATATCAGACCCCAAGGGGAGCTACGACCTTTTAAAAAGTCTAGCCCTTGAAAGACAAAGATGCAAAAAAGGAAGAAGAAACTACAGAAGCATAACGAGGATTCACACGGAAAAAGGGTCAAGAGTAAAACCAGTAAAAGGAAACTGAATAACAAAAGGTTTCTGAAGTCTGTTGGAAATAAAAGCAAAAAGAACATTGATAAAAACACCATGCAAAAAAAAAAAACATTGAAGATTATTGGTGAAATGGCTAAATACAGCCTCAGGGGAGTAATGGGTGCAATGCATCAAATGCTAAGTTTAGGTCTATGAACGCTGCACAAATGAAATTGCTCAGTACGTATTTATGTGACCTGTGTACAATGAAGCATTAACTGATTTCCTTTGGTTTTTAAAGGATGTGATTCTTTTTATATTTTGTAATAATATACCCCATGGACGGTAACAACTTGCCCCGCATATGGGGGAAGTTATATACAAAAAGTTTTTCTGTTATTTTCTATTATATTACAGGAATTAAAAAGTATATAACCTTTTTGTTACATGAGTATGATAACACATATAATAACCTTTTCACAGGATAAATTTGTTTAAGTTTCCTTTATTAGATATTGAGTTAGAAGTAAAAATAGTACAATTGTAACAACTAGCCCCGGTCTCCCCTAAGGACGATAGGTGAAAAAAAAAGTGATAAAAAGTGAAAAAGGCATTTAGTTTTCTGTCTGCCACGGTCCATGTAACTCATCCACTGTCCGGTGGTGGCATATGTTGTTGGTACCTATAGCGCTGCCAAATGTACGATTATGGCTAACATTAACCTTAAATAAAATAAAAAGAAACTGCTGAGGCTAGAGGGCTGCAATTTGGTACGTTTGATGACTGGAGGGTGGATGATCAAGACACCAATTTGCAGCCCTCTAGCCTCATCAGTTTTTAAGATCTGAGAGCGGACGGACGGACGGACGGACGGACGGACAAAGCCGCCAGATGCTTCACAGATGCTATTCATTGATTCCAGACCGCCAGGAAATAACCCCCAGATCTTTCTTTATCTCCTTTCTGATCTCCTGAGGATATGCTTATATTTCCATCGTCTTGGACGATGACCTCCGTGACACCGTCCACGTTTTTCTGACACATCCATTACAGGATGCTGACCTTTTCTTTACTTGATAGACTCTATCTCTTCTGTCTCTTGCAGAGAGAGAGAGAGAGAGAGAGAGAGAGAGAGGAGAGAGAGACGAGAGTCTGTTTTATCCTGCGTCAGAGGCTCCCATTTTTGAGTCTTATTTCGTCCTCTCTAACTTTCTTAGCATATCTGTTAAAAGGATTCATACCGAGTCTTTTTGCCTGCTTTGGGACAGTCGCTTTCTTATCTCGTTTTTACCTTTATTTCATAAAAAGAATTTTAAGTCTGATTAGATTACATTTGCGGCACCAATAAATCCTGTCGTTTATTGGACTGTTTTGTTTATAATCGCTTGTTTTTTGTTCCAGTAAATCATCGTTACGATTCTTGTCCCTTTTGCTGGTTTTATTGATTAAAGTTTGTTCACCTTTTAACATAGTTTTATTCAGAAAGGTTTCTCGACTGATTATAACCTTTTTTATGATGTTGCCACCGTTAATTTTAAATCTTTATTTTTGATGGCTTTTGTTGTCTTTTATTTTAGACTTTATTTTGTTATATATATATTTAATATTTATGATATATATATATATATATATGTATATATATATATATATATATATATGCACACACACACACATATATATATATATATTATATATATATAATCATAGTATAATATATATATATACAATATATATATATATATATATATATATATATCATATATATATATATATATAATATTATATATATATATGTATATATATATAATATATTATATATATATATGTATATAATATATACATATATATAGATATATATATATATATATAAATATATATATATATATATATATATATATATATATATATTATATATTTAATTTATTTGTGACTTGGAATATTTTGTTTAGCAGGAGTTACTATTTTCTGGAATTACCACGTTCACTCAATTTCAGTAATCATTTCTTTATCTATTCAGTGAGATTTCTGTGAGCTTATCTCATATCTTAGTGAAGATTAATGTCATGAAGACCATTACTACTTGTTTTTTCGTTCCCTTCTCCAGTCTCAATAGTCGAGAATTTATTAAGTTTTTGAGAGGCCGGGTTCGTGCATGCATATCGATAAGCGTTCGCATGGTTTTCTGGGGGAAATCTGTTACTGAAAAAAATATAAATATTTATCGACGTATCATAAGTGACTTTCCTCATTTGGATGAATCAAGCTTTGCGTTGTCATCACTCGTCCATTTTTAAAAACTGGTTGTCTGGGTTTGGATGCAAAATTTCGAATTTCTCTTGAAAAAAAATATTGGAATTACGAACCATGAAAAAAATATCCTTGTTCTTCTCTCTACATATTCTTTGCCTTTTTTTATCGATGCCAATTTCTCTCTCTCTCTCTCTCTCTCTCTCTCTCTCTCTCTCTCTCTCTCTGATAGGCTTCCTCATTAGAGCAATAAGTCTTCCCTAATATAGCTTCCAAAAGGTTATTGTCGGTTAGCTCAGACTATGGAAGGGTTTCATTCTCTCATGATGATGTTTGGACCTTTTCTCGTTTTGCCGAAATATTAACATTGTGATTAAACGATGTTTGTATATGCCCCAAAAACGCCGGTTTATCACTGATATTCATCTTCACTTTTCTGAGTCATAATGTAACTTAAAATATTGATTATTAAAATTTTCAGCCATGAGTTTTGTACCTGCTTTTTTTTTTTTAGTGATTTATTAACTTACAATCAAATTTTGCTTATATCGGACTCCAAGGGTATCTATGTTGTTATTTATTTGTTGATATCTTATTTATCAGCATATCACATTCCCATATTTGTACTTAAAAAGAGCTATTCTCGCAAGATATGCATCCTGTCGTATGATTCGTTAAAAGGTTAATAGATTTTACAAATTTGACTACAATATCTCTCGCCAAAGTTGTAGGAATTGTGTCATTATTTCAAGGACTTAATCACAATCATCTGTTCTTTTTTATTTATTTATCTAGTGTTTTAACTTTTCATTTTGACTTGATGTAGATTTATTGGTGGAGGATTGTAAACGAATTTTAAGTTATGTCAGGAATTCGTTTGTATTCGATGTTTTTGGCCTTCACAGTTTTTATTCATTTGAGAAGTGAAATTTTCGGTTTTTAAATTTTTTTTGAGTAGTCCCCATCTTAAAGCTGAAAGCTAAAGGATGAATTTTTGCATTATTTCACAATAGTTTTATCTTGACCGTTCTATGATTAAATGCTGCTCCCTTAGTGAAAGAATGGTGCCAGAGAATAATTGAATGTGTAGCAGCGTATGAGTGAGAAATTCCTTCAATCACGGTGGATGACTCCACATGTAATACTAAGAGAATTTTATCTTTACTCAAGGTTAACTAGAGTAACTAACCACTCCTTGCAATTCGTTATAGTTATGTAGTACTACGTTATTTACAAGAGCAATAAACGGAATGAACGTTTTCTCCTCTTTAGTACAAAGTTCTGGCCCCTAAATTAATCTGTATTCACTTCAGTTGTATTTTACAACCAAGTGTATATTACGCAGTCATTTTAATTCACAACCGCTGGAGTTAATGAGTATCATTTGCATATATTTCTCCGTGGAAATTCACTACACGAGGTATGTTGTATTTAGGATTTCAGTTTTTCCATTTTATTTAAATATTCGTCTTCAATATTTTTACGCAGTAACTATTGAGAGGGAAAAAATGTATATTTATAGAGCCCTAAATCCACGGGAATATAGATCAGTTACGTAGTTACTGCTTGCATCTTTGTGAATGCAGACATTCTCGTCCTTAATGATACAGATTTGGGTAGTGTCTCCCAATTCCATCTTACATTTTCAATATCAATCTGCGTGATCATTATCGCTCACTCGAGAAGTAAGCCTACAAACTACTTTATTGTTGTTCTTGCATTTGTTGTTCTTGTTGGGGGGCGTTATGCTGTCCAACCGCTCCAAGAAAACAACCAATTAATGCCCAATAGTTAGCAATGTCTGATTGTCGCCAAGCGGAGACTATTCTGGGAATAGGAGTCCATAATGCCCAATAATTAGCAATGTCTGACTGCCACAAAAAAGAGAATATTCTGGTAGATTAACGTCATGAATGGGAGTCCATGGAAAGAGTATTCCTGATCTTTGCTCCAAAGATTCCTCGTCCGAAGTTATCCAGCTGAGTCGGCAGAGGCAGAAACCAGTAAATTTTCCCCTTGAATTTGAGGCAGAATCTCAAAGTGCTTCAAAGCGTTCAATTTATTTTGACGCGAATGCACGATGGCTCTCGCTTTTACCCATATTAAGCTCTCTCGAATCTCGACCTGGGAATGTTGCCGTTAACGAGATACTGGAACTTTGACAATTTTGTCAGCACCATTGGCTGGATATCTTACTGAATTACTGTCTTGCATTGCTGTTTTTTTTCTGGGCATTGCTGTTTTTTTCTGGGCATATTACTGAATTACTGTCTTGTATTGCTGTTTTTTTCTGGGCATCTTACTGAATTACTGTCTTATAGTGCTGCATAGTTTTATTTGTTTGTTTGACGCGTCATTGACTTTTAAAATTATGTATTTTTGGTTCCTCTAAGGAAAATCTTAAATTGCTGCTCGCACAGAGAAATCTGTTATGTTATCGTAAACAGTAACTAGAATGAGTCTACACGTTTGTAAAGATGAAAGGAAACGCATTTCATTGCTTTTCCGTGCATTGCTCAATTTCTCTAATACTAGAGCATTCACATACCCGGTAAGCAGCAGAGATCCTGTAATACTTTAGTTTTACAAGCTGAATGAATTCAGACCATCAACATTTGTTCAGAGTATCAACTTAACAGTGATATACATAAAGCATACCCAAGTCTACGTTCTCTCCCCCCTCATGCTTGTTCATTTTCCTTTCCTAACGTATTATTGTAATCGTGGAGAGAGACATACTTTTGTTCTGTTAATGTAAATTATTATTCGTCATCTGCAGAGCGAATTGCATTTAATGTGTGAAGGTACCTGGAAAATTGATGGATATGTGACTGCTTCCTGCCTCGACTTCGGATTTTTATTTTAATTTTCCTTTGTTTTCCCTTTATCTTGCCCTCCGTACCTCCAGTTCTGTTTAAGTGATGGATTCTAGTATTGGCGCTGTGTTGCATAATCTGCCTGCCTCCCGTTGCTTTCTTGCGGACAGAAGGACGCGAAATTCCCTCTATTCCTTTAGATAAAGAAATAATTGTTAATTATTCCATGTGAAAACAATGTTTCATTATTACTTTGTCATTTACTTCAATCACTTTCTGCTGAACTACACAAAAATAGCGGTAAAAATCTCTTGCTTTGGAATACCATGTATCGAAAATAAATTGTTTAAAGATTTTTTTCTCATGAACTATGTCACATAGCGAGTTGAATTTTTCAAAAGCAGCAAGTCATAATTACTTCATTTATAGTATCGTTAAATCGTAACTACTAAGTACTGTGATATCGTTTTGCATAAGTTAAGTATACCTTAGTTTAATCGGACCACTGAGCTGATGAACAGCTCTCCTAGGGCTGGCCCAAATGATTGAATATTTACATGGCTAGGAACCAATTGGTTACCTAGAAACGGGACCTACAGCATATTCTGGGATCCGAAACACATTATATCGAGAAAATCATTTCTAATCACCAGGAACAAATTCACCTCTTGATTCCACGCTGGCAGAGCGGGGAATCGAACTCAGGACTACCGAATCGGTAAGCGACCACGTAAACCACTCGTTCAACGAGGAACTAGATATCGTTTTCCAAACCAAAAATAAAAATAAAAATATCTTAGAAGAGACGAAAGAGTATGTCCAGGAACACCTTTTTCGAAAAACAAATATGATAAATAAAGTCACCCGTAGAAGGGAATAAATAGTAATGACGGCATAGTGCTATGCTCATAGACATATTCATAAAACCATCTATGTTATCGTATGCTCTTATTTACCGTAATCGTGGTATTCCTGTTTTTCTGACGTATTTCAGTATTTTGCTCTCTACGATTAAACTCCCTATGATTAACTGCCCAATATGGTTCCATACCCCCTTGGCTTAATTTCAACATAAGTCCTATTTGTGGACAATTTAACTTAAAATATACTTTAGGTATGAATAGCTAGGGATGGAACATACAAGAAATTCAAAAGCATTTATAGTCATATAGTTACTTATTTTCAAATTGTGCCCCTGTATACATTGACACATTAAAATCAAATATACACAAATATCCAGAGGTCAAGTCTCATAGCCCCCAACATGCAGTTCTCATACCCCAAAGGGGTATAGATACCCCCCGTTAAGAACCCCTGCTCTATCTAATGAGAACATTAGACCCTTCAATATTCAGCGGTAGGTTACGAATTAATATCGTTTTTGCCACCAACTTACATTACGTAAAGTTAAGCAGTGTCAGGTATGATGGACGAAAAAGAAACTTCTGAATTATTCTAAATGATCTGTGTCATAATCAGCAGGTACATTGGTATGATTCTGTCATAATACAACAATGCATCTGATTCAGCAATGACCTGCTGTTACTGGTAATTTTAAAATTCCTGTTTATTTTTGTGTACAAATACGTTGAAATATGATACTTTCAATTTCAATTGTTTTATCGGCAATTGTTCACAACTTCCGAACTGATTCTTTCAAATGAAGCTCTATTTGTCAGTTTTTGTTTCAAATGGGAGGTATTCTATCGTAGTCTTTATTGATGCAGTCATAAATTTTTAATGAACACTGATTATTATGCTAGTTTTTTTCTCCAAAAAATATAGAGCGGATGCATTCGTCCGCAGAGATTAACTATCAAGTCAATACTTCAGAGATGAGACGATTCCTTTACCTGTCCTAATTATGTCAGCTTGGTTAAAGTAAATGATTATAATATCATGCTGCCCGCAGGGAGGTAGTGCCGTCAATGCACCTGGTGCGGTGCAATGTAGGCATTACTCAAGGTGCTTTGCAGCGTGCCTTCCTTAGGCCCTTAGCTGCAACCCCTTCCGTCCCTTTTACTGTACCTCCTTTCATATTCTTCTTCCATCATACTTTCCACCCCATCCTATCAACTGATTCATAATGCAACTGCTTTGAGGTTTTCCTCCTGATAAACCTTTCAAACCTTTTACTGTCAATTTCCGTTTCAGTGCTGAATGACCTCATAGGTCTCAGTGCATGGCCTTTGGTCTAAATTCTATATTCAATCAGTAAATCAAACAATAATATCCTGCTGCCGTTTCAAAGAAAACATATATACATTTAAACTTAAATTTTTGAATGCCGGAGAATTTATTCATTTTTTACAACACAAAACCAAGCGAGACCTCAACACTTGGTCTTGCGCGTCTAACTGACCCTATTTCACTGTTCATTACCTCAGCTCTATACAGCGTTACGAGGACGACCGAAGACATTCGTCGAGTCTCGCCGTAACTTTCTGAAATAATTTCCCCGGTTCATTTAAGTTGAAAAGGCTCGGCGAGCGGCATCAGAACAGCACAGATCCCCTCCACAAACATTTGCAATCTAAGCGATGTTCCCGAGAGGCGGTAGGGAAAGCGGTGGTGGGAATTTCTGTTGGCAAAATTACATTCCTACTATTTTCCTCTGTGTGACCTTCGCCTTTATGTATATACAGTTTTCAGCAGCCGTCCGTTCCAGCTTCGGCGCGGCGGGAGGGATTTAGAACTGCGTCAATGCTTTTGATAATCGTTAATTGTGTATCGCAATGCATCGTTTACTTCATTCTGAGAGCTCAAATTGTCTAACTTTGGCTGACCATAATTGTTTATCCTAAATCTCTGGTCTTATTCCAACTCTGACTCTTCACTACATGAGAGGTGCCTCACACTGAGGGACCTGGGTTACCCGAAGGAGCTTGTAAACTCTCTGCTAACTAGGTTGGAAACTGCATTGCCTTTGCAGAATTGGTTTATTGTTTTAGTCTAAATTGAAACGTTTATCAGGTTTGTCTGTATATCAGACTTAATTATTTTCATCTCTCACGTCATATTGTAATTTACTTTTTCTGCGTTGCTGATATAGTTCTTTCTTGTTCGTTTTTAAATCTTGGTATCAGTGGACTATTTTGATGTTATTTATATTTGAAATGGAGAGAGAGAGAGACGAGAGAGAGAGAATTTCTTTGAAATGGACAGCGGAGAGAGAGAGAGAGAGAGAGAGAGAGAGAGAGAGGAGAGAGAGAATTTCTTTGGTTTGAAAGAGAGAGAGAGAGAGGAGAGAGTACGAGAGAGAGAGAGATAGAGAGAGAGAGAGAGTATGAATTTCTTTGAAATGGACAGTGAGAGAGAGAGAGAGAGAGAGAGAGAGAGAGAGAATGAATTTCTTTGAAATGGACAGAAGATGAGACGAGAGATAAAGAGAGAGAGAGACGAGAGAGAGAGAGAGAGAGAGAATGAATTTCTTTGAAATGGACAGAGAGAGAGAGAGAGAGAGAGAGAGAGAGAGAGACCCCCGAGAGAGAGAGAGAGAATTTCTTTAAAATGGACAGAGAGAGAGAGAGGAGAGAGAGAGAGTGAGAGAGAGAATGAATTTCTTGAAAAATGGACAGCGAGAGATATCAGAGAGATAGAGCAGAGAGAGAGGAGGAGAAGAGAAGAATTTAAAGGCGAAGGAGATTTTTCGCTTTGAAATTGGAGAGAGAGAGATAGTTTAGTAGAGAGAGAGAACAGAGAAAGAGAGAGTTTAATTTCTTTGAAAATGACAGTGAGAGAGAGAGAAGAGAGGAGGAGAAGAGAGAGAGAGAGCCTTACCTTACCTTACAGACCTTACAGTTCGTTCGGGTTGCCCCAGGTTCCCTCAGTGTGAGGCACCTCTAATGTCTACCGAGAGTTGCTAGTACATCTTCCGGTATATTTTGCATCTTCCAATCTTGGATGGTCTGGGTGGGATGCAGTTTAGATATTTGTCGAGCTTATTCTTAAACACATCTACGCTCACTCCTGATATATTCCTCAGATGAGCTGGCAACGCATTGAATAGACGCTGCATTATCGATGCTGGTGCGTAGTGGATTAATGACCTGTGTGCTTTGCCCTTCCCCTTATTTTTTTTTCCTGGTATAGTTTTGGGCACTATTAATCTACCTCTGCTTGCTCTTTCTGATATTTTTAGTTCCATGATATTTTCTGTTATTCCTTCTATCTGTTTCCATGCCTGAATTATCATGTAGCGTGCTTTCAGTTTCCTTCCTTTATCGGACTATATAAAGTTTAAGGATTGTAGTCTTTCCCAGTAGTCAAGGTCCTTAACTTCTTCTATTCTAGCTGTAAAGGACCTTTGTACACTCTCTAATTTGTGCAATATCCTTTTGATAGTGTGGGTACCATATCATATTGCAATATCAAGTGGGACTACGAACATATGTTTATAAAGCATAATCATGTGTTCAGCTTTTCTTGTTTTTGAAGTGCCGTAACAACATTCCCATTTTGCTTTACATTTTGCCAAAAGAGTTGCTATTTGATCATTGCATAACATGTTCCTATTCATCATCACACCAAGGTCTTTAACTGCTTCCTTATTTGTGATTGGTCTCATTAATTAGGTCCCCTATATGCATATAGCTTTCCTTCTGTCTCCATAATTTATTGATTCAAATTTATCAGAGTTAAATACCATCCTATTTTCCTCTGCCCAATCATATACTTTGTTAAGGTCTCTTTGTAGAGCGTTCCTATCTTCATCACAAGTAGTTTCTCTACTTATTCTTGTGTCATCAGCGAAACTACTCACTACCGAATCCTTAACATTACTGTCTATGTCTTCAAAATCATAATAACAGCCAGTATTGCAGCTAACACCGTACCTTGTGGCACACCGGATATTACCTTGGTTTCATCCGATTTCTCATCGTTTGCAATAATATTCTGTTTTCTGTTGTGTAAAAATTCTTTTAACCATTCTTCCATCTTACTTATCTACGATATTGTGTTTTCTAATTTTCTTTGCTAATATATATGGTCTACTTTGTCAAAAGCTTTTGCAAAGTCTAGATAAACCACATCTGTTTCATTTCCGCTTTTCATATTTTTGATAGGTTCTCACGGTGGACTAACAGTTGGGTTTGTGTACTTTTTACGGGTACGAAACCGTGTGTCCTATATTAAACAAATTATTTTTTATTAATGTTTCATAATATTTTTCTTCATTACCCTTTCATACACTTTCATAATATGTGATGTTAGACTCACAGGCCTATAATTACTTGCCTCTAGTCTTGATCCACTTTTGAAAGTAGGGGTAGGGGTATATTTGCTAATTTGTGCTCATCATAATCTTGCCTGTATCTACACTTTGTCTTAATAATATTGCAAGTGGCTTTGCGATAGAATGAACTACTTTCTTTAACAAAATAGCAGGGACTCCATCAGGCCCTGCAGCAGCTCCATTTTTAATTTCTATAGTATGCAGCTAAATATTCACTATTTTCATCCCTTACTTCTATATCATTATCTTCATTATCTATTCTAGGGGTGAATCTCTCTTATATCGTTCTGCCAGTATGTTACAAATTTCCTTTTTTCATTCGTTTAATCCCCTCCTTTCAATTCTCAGGGAGGGCCTATTTCTATTCTTCTTTTATTCATCTTCTTCGCATATGAGTATAATAGTGGGGTTTTGCTTGATATTTAATAGGGTTTTTTTCTTCCAAGTCCCGTTTTTCATTTTCTTTTGATTGTATAAATCTTTTTGTTTTGTTCTGCATTTTTCTATCTTACTTTTTAGTTCTATAACTTTCCATGCATTTTTTTCTTTTACAAGACCTTTTTTCCACTTTCTGATTTTCTGGAACAAGATCCTTCTGTCTCTTGGTATGCATGATGATGTTTACTTTTCTTCTTCGGTATATATTTATCCACTATTTTCTCTAATATTTATATAATATCTCCGTATTTACCCTTATGTCATCACTTACGAAAATGTTATCCCAATCTTTGTTTAATTCTTCATTATTTCTGACCATTTTATATTTTTACTGTAGAAGTTGTATTTTCCATATCCTTCCCACTTTTTCATTTCTTGCTTATCTCTGTTTTCACTTGCTTTGGAATGAACTGTTAATTCTATGACATTATGGTCTGAAATACTCGCATTATAAAACTATATTTCTTTAACATAATTCATCTCGTTCACAAATACTAGGTCTAAAGTATTTTCCTTTCTTGTTGGCAGGTGATTTATTTGTTGAATGTTGTATTCTAGTAGCATATCTAATAGCTTTTCGAATTGCCTCTTATCTTCTGCACTACTATTACTCTCTTTTTTATATAGTATAGTACAACCCACAATCTCCTATTCGTTCTTTCATTCTACAAAGAAAGGAAAGTTGAAGTCACCCGATAGGAGAATAGTCCAGTCCTTGTGATTTCTACATATATCATCCAATTTTTCAATTATTAAGTCAAACTCTTTAGTATTAGAGGTCTATATATTACTAGTTTTCATTAAATTTTTCAGATTCAAATTCTACCGCTATTAGTTCACATTCTGAGTTACTATATTTCTCATATATTTTTTTTTCCTTGTTTTTTGTCCTTTCCCATATATTGCGGTTCCCCCCGCCCCTTGATTCCTATTTTTTCTATCTATAAGTTTGGAATCCTTTTATTTGATCATCATTCCCAGTCTCTTGGGAATACCAGTTTCACTTATATTCATTATATCTATTTTCTTTTCAATTTTGGGTTAGTTCTTCTAAGTCACTCTATTTTTCTTTTTGAGTTACTCGTAACTAAACCCTGCGCATTCATCACTATGATGGTTTGCGTGTTTTTCTCCTTCATTTAATATTGGTAGTTAAAATAAGGATTTTCCCATGTCTCTTTTTCCTCCTTCTGGTATGTTGTTCTTTTTTCATTTCAGAAATTCTGACATTAAAAAATCCAACTTTTCCTAAATATTTGATCTTCCTTCATCATAATTATTCATTTTGTGTCTGAATCTGCAATTTTCTCCGTTTCTTCTGCAATATATCCTCTTGCATAATAAATACAGTTATTATCTATTGAGTAGAATTTCGGAGCTGATGCTTTGAATTTTTGCTGACCTCTGCATATCTCATGGTGGTTTGCTTTTCTCTTTTACTACCGATATTCCTTGATTTCTTTCTCTCTTTTTTTATTTTTTTCTTTTTTTCTTATTTTTGGATTTTATTACTTGGTTGGTTATTTATTTGATTATTATTCCACGGCTACAGGGTGCATATATTTGCATTTTTTGTCGAACTTACATCCTTTCCTTCTTTTAGGTTTTTGCATATTTTTGGATGCAGATCTCTGCAATCATCCCCATAGCCATCTAGGTATGCACATTTACCATATATTTCATAGTTGTGAGAGAGAGAGAGAGAGAGAAGGAATTTTCTTTGAAATGGACAGAGAGAGAGGAGAGAGAGAGAGAGAGACGAGAGAGAGAGAGAGAGAAGAGAGAATGTCTTCGAAAAGCAAATGTATTCGCAATGGCACGGAGACACCCGTGAGGCAGAAATCGATTTCACTGGATCAGAGACCGAGACTTGTACTTAAGGAAGATGAGATCATCCGCTCTCATCCAGGTCCTTAGGAGGACGGATGACATTCGAGAAGCATACAGGAAGATACAAAAAAGAGAGAGTTGAAAATAGATGCGTTCTGTATCACAATTTACAGAACGCGATTCAAAAGAGGATGATTAAGAGAGATATGGCAGACGACAGGTCAACCGTTGTGAACTAGAAAGAAGGGGCTAAAGCTGTAATTCAAGCATATATATATTATGTATATAGATATATATATATATATATATATATATATATATATATATATATAAAAAGAAGTTGTGCAACTCAGGAAAAAACTCCCTGCATTTGACGTCACTTGAAAGCCAAAGTGAAAGTCTTCACAGTGTATTTTTATCATACTCTCTCTCTCTCTCTCTCTCTCTCTCTCTCTCTCTCTCTCTCTTCTGTATGTGTACATGGTGTATATATATGTATATATCTACATATATATATATGCATATATATACATATTATATGTATATATATATATATATATATGAGAGAGAGAGAGAGAGATATAAAGTATATATATATATATATATATATATATTATAATATAATATATTATATATATAATCAAGATGAGAAGCATTAAAAAGGTCCAGGAATCCACCAAACATGTGAAGAATATTTTATTAGGTACGTTTCATACTACTTCAGGAGTACATCTTCAGCCTGTAATTATAAATTGTGACAATTTAATTAACAGTAAAATAACACATTAAGACTAAAACATTATGATAAGTTAATTAAAAAACATTTAAAACAAAGCAATAGACTAAAACTTAAAAATAAGCAAATATGGTAATTCAAATTTATAGAAACATAAAACTAAACAAATTAGAGGACAAGTACACGTACCACTAAGTGAAAGTAGAGATTTGGGCAATGATTTGAAAACACAGTTTTTGTCTTCTTGGCCCAGATATCAGTTATGCTAAATACAAACGTGGCAGCAGCCACCTTTGCATTTAGAGAAGGAACCAGTCGTTTGATGTATAATGACTCAAGTGTCGTTAAGTAATTGTTGGGATTCGGGAGTGCTGTCAATGATTGAGAAATGTGTTTTTTTCAATATTAATTTTACATATTTTGGCGTGTTACGGATATTGGATAATTCTGGATTTGTTATTCGTTGTCCTGTTCTGTAGCTAACACCTAAGTGACTAGAATATCTCACTTTTAGTAACCGTTTGGTCGATCCGACGTAAAGACCAGGACAACCCGGACAATTAAATTTATAAATGACGTCGGATCTCATGAACGGTGGTAGTTTTTTCTTTGTGTGTAAAAAATGTGCCAATTTTTAATGGGTTGTTACAGGAATCAAGTTTAATTTTAAACAACCTATTTCACGTTTCAATGATTTTCCTTATTCGCTCGCTAATTTGTTTTTATATGTAAAAGGAATGGTACAGTACATAACTAGCTTCTAACATCATAGGAAGGAACTGCTCAGAAAAAATTATTATTTAAAATTCATTTACTACATTATAAAAAACATTTACTGGATAAGAATTGTTAATAAAATACCTCTTTAAAAATTCAATTTCGTTCGTGAAATAAATGCCAATTTGAGGTTATTCATAGCTCTAAAACCAGGGTTTGAGATGGCATTAATTTTAAAATTCAAGAAACAAAAACTATAAAAATTATTACCCAAACCCGAAAATGAATGTTTCCTAAAACAAAATGGTAGTGTGAGTTCTATCATTTTCCTTAACAATCTTCAGATCTAAAAAATGACAAGCAGTTATTATCCTCGGTTTCCATAGTAAAATTTATATTATGATGCTGGCTATTCAACAAAATCCAAGAAGGCTTCACTTTGCCACTTATATTTTTTAAATAATAAAAAAAGTGTCATCAACATACCTTCGATAAAAGTGTGGCTTAAAAATTAGAAGGGCATTCTGTTAAAAAATTTTGATTCTAAAAAGTCCATAAAAATATCTGCAAATATAGGGGCCAACGGGACCCCAATAGCCAAACCCTCGACCTGCGAGTACAATTTGGAATTAAAAGTAAAAACTGAATCTTATTGCACTGCAAGTTCTAAAAGTTGTTTGAATAAATTCTATCAAATCCATGGAAGCATGTGGTATTTAAAAAAACTTTGTCTAAAATAATCTCAATTGTTTCTTCTACTGGTATGTTTGTAAAAAGTGATTCAATGTCAAGACTTATCATGTAGAGATCTGAATCTTGTCTGACAATTAATTCCTGAAATTCGTAGCCATTTTTAACTGTGTTAACAGGATGTGCAAATTCAGACAACAATTTGGCCACATATTTAGAGATGTTAAAGTTAGGACTTTAATGGATGACACTATAGGCGAATGGGAAAACCTTCTTTATGTATTTTTGGTAGACCATACAGGATACCGAAAGATGAACCAGTGACAAAAAAGGTTATCATATGTTGTTTCATTAATGATTTTTAGACTTTTTAATTTTCTAAGAAATCTATTGATTCTGTCTTCTCGTTTAAATATCTCAGAAAAACTAAATCTCCCAATAATTTGGAATTGGTGGTGTCAGCTAGAATGTGAGAACTTTTCTATTGTAGTCGTGCTTGTTAAGGATAACTATACCTTTACCTTTATCCGGTTTACATATAATGATATTGTCATTCTCTTTCAGTTTTTCAGAATTATCAATCATCCTTCTTAAAGAAAGGATACCATTTAACTTTCAAATTCTTATACACATCATGTAGGGCGTTAGATAATTTATGCTGTAAATTACTCAAATCATTAACAACGTTTAGACACTTGAGTCTCTGGAACAGAATCTCAAAGGGAAAATAGAAACTTAGCATAATTAGGTCCATAAAAATATCTGCAAATATAGGGGCCAACGGGGACCCCATAGCCAAACCCTCGACCTGCGAGTACAATTTGGAATTAAAAGTAAAAACTGAATCTTGCACTGCAAGTTCTAAAAGTTGTTTGAATAAAATTCTATCAAATCCATGGAAGCATGTGGTATTTAAAAAAACTTGTCTAAAATAATCTCAATTGTTTCTTCTACTGGTATGTTTGTAAAAAGTGATTCAATGTCAAGACTTATCATGTAGAGATCTGAATCTTGTTCTGACAATTAATTCCTGAAATTCGTAGCCATTTTTAACTGTGTTAACAGGATGTGCAAATTCAGACAACAATTTGGCCACATATTTAGAGATGTTAAAGTTAGGACTTTTAATGGATGACACTATAGGGCGAATGGGAAAACCTTCTTTATGTATTTTTGGTAGACCATACAGGATACCGAAAGACGAACCAGTGACAAAAAGGTTATCATATGTTGTTTCATTAATGATTTTTAGACTTTTTAATTTTCTAAGAAATCTATTGATTCTGTCTTCTCGTTTTAAATATCTCAGAAAAACTTAAATCTCCCAATAATTTGAATTTGGTGGTGTCAGCTAGAATGTTGAGAACTTTTCTATTGTAGTCGTGCTTGTTAAGGATAAAACGTATACCTTACCTTTATCCGGTTTACATATAATGATATTGTCATTCTCTTTCAGTTTTTCAGAATTATCAAATCATCCTTCTTAAAGAAAGGATGCCATTCAACTTTCAAATTCTTATACACATCATGTAGGGTATTAGATAATTTATGCTGTAAATTACTCAAATCATTAACAACGTTTAGACACTTGAGTCTCTGGAACAGAATCTCAAAGGGAAAATAGAACTTAGCATAATTAGGTCTATAAGACGGAATACAGAAATCTAGGCCGAAGGATAAAATAAACTCCTCCCGTTTAGACAAGACATAGTCAGACAAATTATGAATACAATGTTTTCTGTTATTAAAATTTGGAATAAAAACACCTAAAGCTTCCAATTTCTTTACATGTCTGTTAAAGTGGTTTGAATAAAATCGTTAATAAATTTACAAAAAAGTTTTTGTACAACACGGAATCCAAAAAGGTCAATTTACAGAACAAGGCAGATTGTGCATCTTGTTGGACAATACGTAAAACTGTCAATGATACGATTTTTAGAGTTTATTTCCTGCGACAATAAGTCTTCAAGGCATTAATATAAAATGTGGTATTATATAATGAAGATTTGTACAGTTTGAATCGGAGAAATCTTGGGTAAACTCCGTTGAGCTGACAGTATTCTAGGAAGCTGAGGTCACATTTCGCCTTTTCAATTCTTAAGGTAATTTTCTCATATTGTCTTGATAATTGTAATACATCAAAAGGGGTAACGTCCAACGACGACCTGGGCAAAACTGTGTATTCTCTGAGGCGAAGTTTGAGAAGGAACAGAAGGACGAAAAAACTGCTGAAACATCCTGAAGGCGGGCGAACATTCAATCAGATGAGAGCATTAAAAAGGGTCCAGGAATCCACCAACATTGTGAAGAATATTTTATTAGGTACGTTCATACTACTTCAGAGTACATCTTCAGCCTGTAATTATAAATTGTGACAATTTAATTAACAGTAAAATAACACATTAAGACTAAAACATTATGATAAGTTAATAAAAAACATTTAAAACAAGTAGAAACGTACCTAATAAAAAATATTCTTCACAATGTTTGGTGGATTCCTGGACCCTTTTAATGCTCTCATCTGATTGAATGTTCGCCCGCCTTCAGGATGTTTCAGCAGTTTTTCGTGCCTTCTGTTCCTTCTCAAACTTCGCCTCAGGAGAATACACAGTTTTTGCCCAGGTTCGTCGTTGGACGTTACCCTTTTGATGTATTACAATTATCAAGACAATATGAGAAATTACCTTAAGAATTGAACAAAAAGGCGAAATGTTGACCTCAGCTTCCTAGAATACTGTCAGCTCAACGGAGTTTACCCAAGATTTCTCCGATTCAAATTGTACAAATCTTCTTATTATAATACCACATTTATATTAATGCCCTTGAAGACTTATTGTCGCAGGAAATAAACTCTTAAAAATCGTATCATTGACAGTTTACGTATTGTCCAACAAGATGCACAATCTGCCTTGTTCTGTAAATTGACCTTTTTGGATTCCGTGTTGTACAAAAAACTTTTTTGTAAATTTATTAACGATTTTATTCAACCACTTTTAACAGACATGTAAAGAAATTGGAAGCTTTAGGTGTTTTTATTCCAAATTTTAAACAGAAAACATTGTATTCATAATTTGTCTGACTATGTCTTGTCTAAACGGGAGGAGTTTATTTTATCCTTCGGCCTAGATTTCTGTATTCCGTCTTATAGACCTAATTATGCTAAGTTTCTATTTTTCCCTTTGAGATTCTGTTCCAGAGACTCAAGTGTCTAAACGTTGTTAATGATTTGAGTAATTTACAGCATAAATTATCTTTAACGCCCTACATGATGTGTATAAGAATTTGTTTGAAAGTTAAATGGTATCCTTTCTTTAAGAAGGATGATTTGATAATTCTGAAAAAACTGAAAAGAGAATGACAATATCATTATATGTAAACCGGATAAAGGTAAAGGTATAGTTATCCTTAACAAGCACGACTACAATAGAAAAAGTTCTCACATTCTAGCTGACACCACCAAATTCAAATTATTGGGAGATTTAAGTTTTTCTGAGATATTTAAACGAGAAGACAGAATCAATAGATTTCTTAGAAAATTAAAAAGTCTAAAAATCATTAATGAAACACATATGATAACCTTTTTGTCACTGGTTCATCTTTCGGTATCCTGTATGTCTACCAAAAATACATAAAGAAGGTTTTCCCATTCGCCCTATAGTGTCATCCATTAAAAGTCCTAACTTTAACATCTCTAAATATGTGGCCAAATTGTTGTCTGAATTTGCACATCCTGTTAACACAGTTAAAAATGGCTACGAATTTCAGGAATTAATTGTCAGACAAGATTCAGATCTCTACATGATAAGTCTTGACATTGAATCACTTTTTACAAACATACCAGTAGAAGAAACAATTGAAATTATTTTAGACAAAGTTTTTTTAAATACCACATGCTTCCATGGATTTGATAGAATTTTATTCAAACAACTTTTAGAACTTGCAGTGCAAGATTCAGTTTTTACTTTTAATTCCAAATTGTACTCGCAGGTCGAGGGTTTTGGCTATGGGTCCCCGTTGGCCCCTATATTTGCAGATATTTTTATGGACTTTTTAGAATCAAAATTTTTTAACAGAATGCCCTTCTAATTTAAGCCCACACTTTATCGAAGGTATGTTGATGACACTTTTTTATTATTTAAATATAAGTGGCAAAGTGAAGCCTTCTTGGATTTTGTGAATAGCCAGGCTCATATATAAATTTACTATGGAAACCGAGGATAATAACTGCTTGTCATTTTTAGATCTGAAGATTGTTAAGGAAAATGATAGACTCAACACTACCATTTTTAGGAAACATTCATTTTCGGGTTTGGGTAATAATTTTTATAGTTTTTGTTTCTTGAATTTTAAAATTAATGCCATCTCAACCCTGGTTTTTAGAGCTATGAAATATACCTCAAATTGGCATTTATTTACACGAAGAAATTTGAATTTTTAAAGAGGTATTTTATTAACAATTCTTATCCCAGTAAATGTTTTTTATAATGTAGTAAACTAGAATTTAAATAATAATTTTTTCTGAGCAAGTTCCTTCCTATGATGTTAAGAAGCTAGTTATGTACTGTACCATTCCTTTTACATAAAAAACAAATTAGGCGAGCGAATAAGGAAATCATTGAAAGTGAAATAGGTTGTTTAAAATTAAACTTGATTCCTGTCAACCCATTTAAAAATTGGCACATTTTTTACACACAAAGAAAACTACCACCGTTCATGAGATCCGACGTCATTTATAAATTAATTGTCCGGGTGTCCTGGTATTTACGTCGGATCGACAAACGGTTACTAAAAGTGAGATATTCTAGTCACTTAGGTGTTAGCTACAGAACAGGACAACGAATAACAAATCCAGAATTATCCAATATCCGTAACCACGCCAAAATATGTAAAATTAATATTGAAAAAAACACATTTCTCAATCATTGACAGCACTCCCAACAATTACTTAACGACACTTGAGTCATTATACATCAAACGACTGGTTCTTCTCTAAATGCAAAGGTGGCTGCTGCCACGTTGTATTTAGCATAACTGAGATCTGGCCGAACTGGTTTTCAAATCATTCCCTTCTCTACTTTCACTTAGGGTACTTGTACTTGTCCTCTCATTATTTGTTTTAAATGTTTCTATAAATTTGAATTACCATATTTCTTAAAGTTTAGTCTATGCTTGTTTTAAATGTTTTTTAATTAAACTTATCATAATGTTTTAGTCTTAATGTGTTATTTTACTGTTAATTAAATTGTCACAATTTATAATTACAGGCTGAAGATGTACTCTGAGTAGTATGAAACGTACCTAATAAAATATCTTCACAATGTTTTGGTGGATTCCTGGACCCTTTTTTATATATATATATATATATTAAAAAGAGAGAAGGGGTCACGCTGCTATTACCACAAGCCATGATTCGCGAATTCCAGTCTGAGAAGCCAAATATGTATCACATAATGTAGTGAGCGTCGTCCTGCGGCACACTCATCGAAATTGGTTCTCAAGTCAACAAGCACAGACTGCAAGCTAGGTTGGTAAGATTATCTAATACGATTGTTTTTGCCGTTAAAGTTCTACTGCTTTGAAGGTTTATGCCGCGCCCTTCGGATATAGTATTTAGGATTTTTTCCAGGTTCCTTTAGACAGTTTCCACAACTGGAAATGCTAAGATAAGCCGGCTTGCCGCTGCTACAACAGAAATTCGGTAGGCCCAGCTTTTCCTTTTACTTGCTTCAGATTGTTCGAATTTGCATTAATATTGTGCCTAGAATCTAACCCTAATTTTGTAACTTTGTATCATATGCACCTCCATGGAATAAATTAACATATCTTTGTGTCTCTCTATATATAACCTCACTTATTCCAAGAGGCGGGACTTGCTTCGATATTAAATATCCATTATATTCCTTTCTGTTTCATTTCATGCTTTCTTCAGTCATGGTCAACGCAGGTCCATTTGTCTGGCCTTTCTGTTTGCTTGTGCGTTGACAATTGCCGAGAGAGAATTCGAAATGCAGCTTTACATCCAAGAGAAAAAGTGTTTCATGTATTTCTCTTGGACGAAGAATTGCATACTCTCAAAATTTACATACTTAGTGAAACCAGAGTCAAGGTTGCAGGCTATATATTCAGTTTGATAAAATATTCATCTGGGAGAGGAGGTACGTAGGTGGGATAAGATTAGAAATTCAGATAAGCTTTTGAAAAATTCCTGAGTCTGCAAAAGTTTCTATTCCGCATCTATTTATTTTGCAGGTGGTGGTTAAGATTGGTTAGAAATATTTGTTTGTGAGAATAAAATGTATCGGGTTTCAATACGTATTAAATTTTTTTTTTTTTAAAGATAAAAGTCTTCATTTTATATTTTGTGCTGTTTTTGTCAAGTGATATGTTATATATGAAAGGAACTTTGCGTTTAATCTATCTTTAGTCACTGGAAATGGCTATCGTCTACCTTTGGCGAACTTCAGAAACTGTTTCCAGAATGTTGAGAAAAAGCTAATCCCAACAGAGGGTAATAAATTGTACGTCTTGGAGACCTGTCCGTCCTCTCGAAGTATACTTGTCGATCTTAATTAAACGTTGTGGGTATAATAAAACAGTTATCATCAACATAAAAAAAAACTACGTTTTAGTGTTTGTTAAACTATAATTTACTTGATTTGCACTCTGATTTAATTCATATTTCTGGAATCTATATATATATATATATATATATATATATATATATATAATTATATATATATATATATATCGAGAGAGAGAGAGAGAGAGAGAGAGAGAGAGAGAGAGAGAGAGAGGTAGTTGTGGTATGTGTTGAAATCGGCAGAATGTTTTGAGCTGGAGGTGGGATCACGCCTTGTGAATGAATATTCGAAATTGTTGGTGAACCTAAGGCAAAATGGCCCAACATAGTTTATCAGGCGAATAAATTGTTGTCATGATTCATTTTGAATTTACCGTGTTATTGCAAAGTGTAAAAACCTCCGTTACTTTACCATTTCGGATCCTAATACTTAGTCATTTTTCTGTGACAGATATTTTAATTACAGAGATGAATATTATAAAGACTGAATTAATGTGTAAAATAATGATGAACTGGCAATTCCACGTTACGAAATAAGTAAAGGGTTCCATGTCATCATCA